>NC_092058.1:29947891-30247891 GCF_039877785.1 Chaetodon trifascialis | reverse complement strand
CTTGCAGGTGTTCTAGCCGGTTCTGACTAGTTTCAGACCAGGATGATTGTGACCTAATATAACCCTGCGTGTCCTTACATAACCTTACTGTATTTAATCCATGTTTGACGGTTGTTATAATTATGAAAGAACTAAATGGCCTTATAATCATAACTATGATTTACTGTGCTTTAACAAATAATGGTTTGGGATGATTTAATATACTTTGCTATATTTTTAATACATTCTCTATGTGACATGTCCTTATGCTTACATGCAATCATGATAATAAATTGTAATTTGATGTTATTTTTAAAAAAACAGAGCCCATGACAATCAAAAACTAATGGTGTAAAATTAGAGGAATAGAGAGGAGAAAAGAGGAGATGGCAGCCAAAAAGTACCTAATGGTGTAAAAAATAGAAGAGCCTAGAAAAAAAGAAAAGATGCCCCAATGGCGGGGAATACCTTCAGCAGAACTGTATAAAAGACAGAGCACTGACCATTGTAGGTCAGAGACTTCTTCAGATTTACACCCTGTGTGTTTCTGGATTTCTCTCCCTTTGTTGTCGCGGCAATAAAGTGTTTGCATCTCGGACCCTGACTCCTGCAGATCCTTTTTGAACACTTTTCTCAGAAAGCTGAATTTGACTATTTCTGGCCTGTTGTGGACCGTTCATTTGGCCTTCAAATTCCACGACACAATGTTGGATGAAGCTGTTCTTAAATTAACTGTGCATTTTCATTATGATAGACAGTGGTTGTATTATAATTAATTTTAAATGGTTATTTGTTTACAGGATGAACTTGACGAGGTTGTCAGAACATGGAATACACACCAGATAAGATCAAAACCAGCCCATGGTGTGCAGAGAGGATGGCCCATTCTCATGTACTTTATACCACAGCTCTGTGCAGCAGAGAACAAACTCCAGAGTGTACTACCTGAGGAGGTTGCTGTTTGCAAGGAGGAGTGCAACCCAAAAGGACAGTACCCCTGTGATGAGACTGTTTTCGAGTTCTGCGTTCTCCTAATGGTTGGAGTCCTCCTGTGGATGCATACAATGCCATTGAACTGTATTCACTATTAAGAAATGAAGTACTTGAAAATCTATAAATGCTTCACAATGTTCACTTTGTTTTTGTGTTGCCATGTTTGGACTGTTTGACATGACCTAACAAGAGGCTGACTCAGTATGACACTACAGAGCAACCTTTCCAAATAAGGTCCAAATTGTGTGCACATAAGGACACTTTCTTTGAACACATTACCCTGTCACTATCTATCTGTCAGTTGTACTAAAGATGAATAAGCAGTTTCTCAAAGGGAATTACTTGAGATTATACTCAGGTATTTTTAGTCATTTTAATCTGATAAAATGGAACAGTAAAATAAAAGGTGACTGTTTATGATACCACAAAGTCAATGCTGTACAGGAAATCAAACATTTTTTCTGTTAACTAAAAGGAACATAATTTCTGCCCCTTTTTTAGTTTAATGGTTGCAAGTTGGGTTACTCCCTTGAGTTTACACATCTTTCAATGTCACAGAGCACAAAAAGTACATTATCTCTCTCAATTTCTGTTCAACTGTTCAATTAGAAGTACTGATGTGCAGCTCCTATTTCAAAGCATTTTTTGCACATCATGCCGTACAAACATGGCCACCTCCATAAAAGGGGACCCGCTCCCCCTGTAGATATAAAGGGTTCATTCCAACCATATGCTGTCTAAGTACCCCAAAACTAGTATGTGACACATTAACAATAAAATGTCATCAGAAAAATGGCTTTGAAGGTTTTTTCAGTAAGAGTTATAAATATGTAAATAGTCTCTATATGTGTGATGCAATATTTTTTATCTTAACTGTAGAATAAACCTGGATAGTAGTGAAATATAAATACTCTTGTAAAGTACAAGTATCACAATGTATTATAAGTGCAGCAACTAAGTATAGGTACTGAGTTATATTCTATCACTGATGAGTGAACTTTTGAAATGTTCAGCAGATGCCTGTTTTCATCAAAACGACTCAAACCCAATTGTGTCAAACATATCTTTTAATAACTTCACAAGTAAGTAAACATTCAAAATAAAATGTCTTTATACAAAGATCTGCAAGTGATCTCAAGAAATCCAATGTCTTATTCAATGGCTTACTTTTGTAATCCATGACAATGAATAAAATCCAAACGCTTCAACGATTGCTTGATCACAAATGAGCAATACATATGTTCTGTAAACAAGAACAACTTCAGTTTGATGCAAACACTTCAATCCATTTTTCTGTGAACATTTTTTTGGTAGCACAGTGGCTCGGTGGTAACACTGTCACCTCACAGCTAGAAGGTCCCCAGTTCGAATCCTGCTGTGGTAGCGTGTCATCCACCATGCCTTCTGTGTGGAGTTTGCATATCCTGCATATCCTCCATAAAATACCCCCACTACAAACATGCAAGAAGATCACCACCTGACCAATGGTGACAAAGAGAGTTGAGTCTGTCGGATGTCAACTGGCAGCCCACCGCTCCTGGTCTGCCGCGGAGGAAGGATGACCAGGATGGGCCCAGGATGGGGAATTAATTTCATGGGAAGCATGGTGTGCAACATGATGTGTGATGTGATAATAAAAAGTACGATTCTTCTTCTAAACAATACACAACCTGTTTGATGCCAACAGATCAGTAGATACTTCTGTAAACAATTTGATACCCTGTTTTTCGCAACCGATTGATACAGTTTTTTACAGATACAAAAAAAATATGTTAACGTTTTCCACTGCCAACTGCTGGCAGAATTACATTAATTCAAAGCAATGTTTTGACCTTTTAGGCCACAATAAAACACATTTCTAATGAACATAAACGTAATAACTGTCAACACGAATGCAAATATTTCAGTTGATCCAACATAATGTTTTAAGTAGGGTGAAGAAGCTTTTTGGCCACAATAAAACACATTTCTAAGTAACATGAACTTAATAATTAAGTTGATCTCTGCAAGAGTTAAGTTGAGCCCTGTCCTATAATAAGGACATTTAAGAACAGAAATTCAGACAGTAATATTCAAATTAATTAGAACCATTTATTAAAATTAACAATAGCACTAAATCCTTAAAAGTGCAAACAGCAGCATTTGTAGGCTACATTCTCCTAAGACACAAAATAACATGCACTCAGAAGCTTTATGAGGAGGAACAGTGTTAACTGTGATTCATGCACAGGGTTTTACTTAACTTTAACATTAAGTAAAACCCTGTGCATGAATCACCATCCTTTTACTTGAACGCATGAAAATGATCCAAAACAAAAGAAAGATGGCTGTACACTCAATAACAGGAAAATATAATATAATGCAGCTCACAAATGATCATACAGTTGAATCAACATCAACAGTTGAAACAAATATTGTATTAGACTCCATTAGTTTAAGATAGGTGTACCTATTCAACAGTGTATAATTGTCTGCCAAGCAGTGACCTGCAGGTCAGTAAAAAAGTGTGTGTGCGTGTGCGTGTGTGTGTGTGTGTGTGTGTGTGTGTGTGTGTGTGTGTGTGTGTGAGAGAGATGTGAGCTTCTCCTTCACGCAAGGTCGATCAAGTCCGCTCTAGAAAATACCATACTTGAGATTCATTACTTTTGAGCTGGCTTTTTGTCCATCGAGCTCAAGGCATAGCTTCTAGAATGCCTCAAAGTTAAATTTCAACTGCTTCGGATAGCTAAGGTTAAGAGCATAGATTACTCCCATCAGCAAAGCACAGGATCTGGCGACATCAATCCCCTGCAGGATCTTGGTTCCCTCAACTATGATGGTTGCACGGCCATCACCAATGATGGCAATCTTCATCACTTGCATCACAAGGTCTGCGTCGAGCTCCTCCACATCCTTGCAGAAGAAATTAAAAGGTGTTAGGATGTATAAAATACATGGCTCAAGCTCTTCAGGGTGACGTGCATAAGGGAATGCAGGTTGACCATGGGTGCTTTTCATTCCATAAATTGGTCTCCTCGTCTTCTCCACTCGCTTCCTCTCCTCGCGTCTTAGCTCCGCCCAGCGAGGACATGAAAGAGGGAAGGGAAGGGACGTGAGGACGGAGGAAACGAAACTCCGAAATGAAAAATCCTCGCTCCACAGCGTCAGTCCGAAGCGACGTCAATTACTGATGACGTTTGCACAGCTGTAAAAGCTGTAAAACGTGATATTATGGCCAGATCTGCAGTCAGACTGTTCTACTCCTGATTGCTGATGAGGTTTCAATTATATGCCGTTAGAGGCATAACAGAGGACGGGTGTGTGGTAGATTAAACCAACAGCCTTGTAGCCTTGCTTTAAAAAACCGTAATATACCAAGAATTTTCATTCATTTCTTGGTGACAGATACAATTGTTAAAAGGACAAAGTTGAAACAAGAATCAAGATTACATTTGTGAAGACCTGCTCCCGCCATGATTCAAACATGTGCCACATACGACACGCCCCTTAAATAATAAAAGACTTCCGCGTAGGCTACACCGGTGTATCCTCACTCTGATCGCCTTCAGAAGCCTCCTCTCTCCTCGCTCCTCGTCTCCTTCAGGTGCATTTAAGCAATTGGAAGATCCTTCATCATGGCAGAGGGGAAACGACTTCCGGGTCGAGGAAGGAGAGAGGAGACGAGGAGGCACAATTCAACGTAATGAAAAGCACCCCATGTACTTCAACGCCTAGCCCACAGGAGGCAGGTGCACGGGATTGAAACGGCCATATCTCCATGTGAGAAGACTACAGACATGCAGTTCAATTAAAATTAAAAATTAAAAGCATACTCAATTACTTACGTGATACTGTTTGAAAAGTTCCTCCTCCTTCTCTTCAAGATAGACTATGAGGCAGCGAATGGCAGTTTCTCTCCGCCTTTCAACTGTGTTGTCCTGATTCATGGAAAAAATAGATCAGATGTGCAATAAAACTCAGATGCAAGTGTAACCCAAATCATGACAATTTGAAAAAAATGAGTGTTAGTTAGAGACCGAGCCGAAAGGCAAGAGGGCGAGGACTCCAGCCCTTGCCTGAAGGCAAGGACCCTATTGTTATTATATCATTTCTTTTTATTATTATTCTACTGCCTCTTTGAGCCTCAATTTGACCCCCTAAACCTGCTCAAAAATGCACCAAATTTGGCAGGCACATCAGGTCTTGCAAAAAATTTGATAAAATGGAAAAACAAACAACATCATACTCTCTAGCACCAACTAGAAACACTAAAATGGCCATTATGCCTGATAAGAATGTCGTAGAGAGATCAAACCAAAAATCAGTTGATTCTCTTATCAAGACCTACAAATCACATGCTGACACCACTGACCTAAATCCAACAGGAAGTGCACAATTTGCTTTTAAATGTATGATTTTCAACAATTTCTCAGGCTCTTCAAAATATATGCATTATTCCTGCATACCTTTAGCTACAGGCTCCATTCAAACATCAAAATGTAGCCACTGTTAGGCACTGCATGAAAAACCACATTTTCGACCCGTAAATCCCCGCGAATTTCGTTGATTTTCGGCGATTTACGGCAAGTTTACGGGGAACTTCGCCGGCTCCGAAAATTGTCGGAAACGAACCATCTGTCGGCGGGGGGCGTGGTTAATCGTGCCTTCGCGAAGGTGCGAATAGCTCTAATTAGCACATGAATGCTACCCACGTTGATCTACTCAGGCTGTCCTGCTGACTTCACAAACAACCATTGGATGATTCCACAGGCATTTTAAAAGGAAACCATCATGTGATTGGATAGCAAATCCAATCACATGAGTGAGTGATCATGTGATTGGATGACGACTCTCCTGCTATTGGTCATCTGTGCGCCACAAATAATAATAATAATAATAATAATAATAATAATAATAAAATACATATCAAATACTATATAATAAATTAATATATTAAAATTTGTTATTATATTGTTATATTTATATATATATATAAAATATAAATGATATATATATATTTTATTTGATTGATGATTCATTGATTTATTTGGCGATCCACCTTCTACACTACCACACAGTAGAACACAAAGAACACAGTTGACAGAAACATTTTGAAAAAAAGTCTTTAATGAAATCGTGACACACACATTAACAAGGATCAACCAAGTAAAATCAGTGACTACTGGGGGAAAAAAGCAAGGAAATGTGCAGAGGGGTTCACTGATAAGAGTCTCTGGGTTGGGCCATGCCGCTGGTCCATGGTGCATGAAAAAGAGTCTAAGGCCTTTGGAAATGCTTCTTTGCTGCCTCTGGGTCATACTGAGTTGGCGCCTGTTGCTTTGAAGGGGACTCGATGCGAAGCCTCTTGCGGTGTGTCACCACATACTTTGGGTCGCTCTCCAGCCGATCTTGCAGTGTCTGGCAGAGTTTGGAGAGCTAGGACACTCCTTCTTGCTTCCAGCAGCTGTAAATACAGGTATTAATATAATATTAGTACTGCTAAGAAACAATAACACATGATAACATATGTGAGCATGTTTGTCAAAAACAATGCAGCTAATAAATAAAATTCAGCCCATTTTTACATTGTTGTGAAAATAAAGTGGCATTCATGGGACTCTTACCCGCTTCCTTCTTTGTCTTCTGCCAGCTGAAATCTTCACAGCTGCTGCCTGAACTGAAAGAGCTGGCTGGGCATACCTGAAGCTCCTCCACACCATCTCATAATATGTCTTACAGGCCGCTGGAAGAAAATATATATTGGCTTGAAATAATTAAGACAGGCTTCAGTAAAAACAACAACAAGAAACAACAGAAAGGGTTTAAAAGACTGCTGTCCACACCATCCATGTCTGGACTCCCAGTTAAAGTCGCCATCAAATATGACGTCACCGTTTCGTTGTGGGGCGAGTTTAGTCTATAAAACACAAAAAGTACAAACAGGTCATGCAACGTTTACGTTTACTTTTATTCTGCAGAATATTTCCTGTGCATTTTATTAACTTACCCTTGCTCAGGTTCATATCGCCTGTCGTGTCCGTCACTATTGTGCAGACGTCGCACCTTTTCCTTTAAAATACAAAATACATTGTAATGTTAAATGTAACGTGAACGATTACCAAACGTTCGGAACGTAGTGCAATGAGAATAATAAAGGTTTGGCGCCCTAAAAACTGCACAATGTGGTACTAAATGCTAACGTTACGTACGTAACTTACGCACCCGTCTCTTCGTCTCCGCAGCTGCAGTCCGGTCGGGGCTGCTCCTCCAGAGCGAGCAGTCTGGCTTTTGTCACAGCCATTCTCCTCGCCAACTGCGCCATCAGCTGCGTTAGCAGCCGAGACAATCCACTGAAGACGCTCAGCAGTTTCTTCTCTAAATTGTTTGGACTTTCTGGATATGGTCGCTCCGCAGCCAGGCCGTCCACTCGTCGCAGAGGAGTGCCTTCTGGGCTGAACTTCATACGGCCATTGTATGAACAGAGTTAAAGTTTAGCACGACCCGAAACGTAACTGTTGTAATCCAAGCTCGATTCGCGTTCACAAACGCACTGAGGTCGTTTTCTGCGGACGTCATTGCGTCAGAGGAGGCGTCCAATCATATGAGAGGTCGCGCTCTCGGAATTTCTCGCGAGACCATTTTTGTTGCGTAGAATGAAAAACATGCTGTGATTTTGTAAGGTACTTTGATTTTCTATTTTTGTACCTGAATATTTTATAAAACATGTAAACTTCTTTAAAGTGACATCATCGAAAATAAAAAAAAGAAAAATTACTTTGGTGTATTCCCTTTTTATTCCTACTTAAAGAATCATCAGTGGACTTACCCTGCTGGAATTTTGCAAGCTAATCACACAAGCATTGTTCATCCGGTGTTGTGGTGGCAAAATGCGAAAAATTGTGACCAGTGTCCAAGAACTGTAGATGCTTTAATTTTCAGAATTTTGATTTAGCAATTTAAGTGGAAAATTCAAGACCTTTGAGAGTCAGGACACTTATCCTGTATGTAACCTATAAAATTATTTAAACACACTTTTAAATCCTCATGAAAAAAAAAATCTTTGTATTCTGTAGGCACAGAACACACACACACACACACACACACACACACACACACACACACACACACACACACACACACACAAAATCCCAATTTGCATTTGTATAGCTTTGCAGCATTTACATTTGCATTTTAACACCTCATGGTCACAGTGGTTGAGAGAGAACTTCCACGGCAATTTACAGTGACGGAAATTGACGGAAATGTGACTTTTCATCCAGTGAGGCTTGCAGCCGCCAAGTAATAGGACCCAGAGATGCAGAAACCAGAGGCAGGAATTGTGTAAAACCAAGAAACAATTTATTAACAAACGAAGAACAGAAAACGCGCTCAACGAGCGGATGAATAACAAACAAAAGGCGCACTCAAAAGGAGTGGGAGACTAAGTAACAAAAGACGCATTCAAACGGAGTGGAAAAAACAGAAGGAGCACTGATGGAGCGGGTTTGACACGAGGCACGCGTGGAAGCGGCAGGCAGACACTGAAACAAAAGAAAAACACAGCACAATAAATGGCTGGAAAAAATGATGGACAAAAAATGACTTTTACTGACAAGGAGAGGAAGACAAAGAGACTCGTACTTATGGACCAAACAACCAGACATCGACATGGAATGAGGAATTATCCGGCAACAAGGAGAAGCAGGTCCATGTCTTATATACTCTCCCTGATGAAGGGAGAGTGAATGCAGGTGAGTCGCCGTGGGAGGAGCTGGCAGCAGGTGAGGGGCTGCCCGGCCACGACTCCAGGGGTAGACAGACAGACACACACACGGGGGAAAAGGGAGAGGAGACACACTGGGAGAGACAGGAAGGCAGGATCGTAACAGTACCCCCCCCCCAAGGTCGCCTCTCGGCGGCCTAGCAGGTCGATCTGGGTGTGAACGATAGAAGTCATCGATGAGGGATTGGTCTAGAATAAAAGACCGGGGTACCCAGGAGTGTTCTTCCGGCCCGTAACCCTCCCAGTCAACAAGGTACTGGAACCCCCTGCCACGACGTCTTACGTCCACTAGGCGGCGGACGGCGAAGACAGGATCCCCGTCGAGAAGTTGGGGGAGAGGAGGGGGCTCGGCCGGTGGGCACAAAGGGCTAGAGGAGACCGGCTTTAGCTGAGAGACGTGGAAGGTGGGATGAATCCGCATGGAATCCGGGAGCTTCAGGGTGACGGCTTGAGGGTTGATGACCTTGATTATGGGGAATGGACCGATGAACCTGGGGGACATCTTCCGGGATTCAGTCTTTAGAGGGATGTTTTTTGTGGAGAGCCAAACTGACTGACCTGGCTTGTATGTAGGAGCTGGGGTCCTATGGCGGTCTGCAGCGCGCTGTTTCATGCCCTGGTTGCGCTCGAGGGCTCTGGTGGCCATCTGCCAGATTTCCTTGACCCTCCTCATGTGCTCTGCCACGGACGGAACAGCAATCTCGGCCTCCTGTGCAGAAAAGAGAGGTGGCTGATAGCCCAGGGAGACCTCAAAAGGGGAGAGACCGCTGGCAGAAGAGGTGAGAGAGTTGCGGGCGTACTCCACCCAGGGAAGAACGGAGCTCCAGTCCGTGGGGTTGTCCGTGCAGATACATCGGAGGGCAGTCTCCAGGTCCTGGTTGGCCCTTTCGGTCTGCCCGTTGGACCCTGGGTGGAAACCGGACGTTAGGCTGACCGTGGACCCCAGAGCCTTGGCGAACGCCTTCCACACTTGTGAGGAGAATTGAGGGCCACGGTCAGAAACGATGTCCGCGGGGATGCCATGAAGGCGAAGGACGTGAGTGACCAGGAGATCGGCAGTCTCTAGAGCGGAGGGAAGCTTAGGGAGAGTGATGAAATGAGCAGCCTTAGAAAAACGGTCAACAACCGTGAGGATGGTGGTGTTACCTCGGAAGGGAGGAAGTCCGGTGACGAAGTCCAACGCTATGTGGGACTATGGCCTGCTGGGGACAGGGAGCGGGAGGAGAAGACCAGCAGGAGCCTTATGAGAGGCTTTGCCGCGGGCACAGGTAGCACAGGCAGCCAAGTATTCCCGAGCGTCGGCCTCCAAAGAGGGCCACCAGAAATGGCGACGCAGCAAGGAGATAGTGCGGTTGGCACTGGGATGGCAGGAGAGGCGATGAGCGTGAGTCCATTGGAGCACCTGAGAGCGAACAGACTGAGGGACAAACAGTTTATTGGGAGGGCCATTACCTGGGTCAGGATGCTGGCGTTGTGCCTCCCTGACCACTCCCTCGATCTCCCAGGAGAGGGCAGCGATGACGCGTTCCTGAGGGAAGATGCTTTCAGGCTCCCCAGAGTCCTCGGAGGGGGAGAACTGTCTGGAGAGAGCGTCTGGTTTGGTGTTGCGGGAGCCTGGCCTGTAAGTTAGGGTGAAGTCGAAGCGACTGAAGAACAGTGCCCAGCGGGCCTGTCGGGAGTTCAAGCGTTTGGCTGACTTGATGTAAGAGAGGTTCTTGTGGTCTGTCCAGACCACGAATGGTTGTCCTGCTCCCTCCAGCCAGTGTCTCCACTCCTCTAAGGCGAGCTTGACCGCTAATAGCTCGTGGCTGCCGATGTCGTAGTTACGCTCTGCAGGGGAGAGACGACAGGAAAAGAAAGCACAGGGGTGTAGACGATTGCCAGACTGAGCGTACTGGGAGAGAACAGCCCCGACACCCGTGTCAGAAGCATCAACCTCGACCACGAATGGTCTGGAGGGGTCGGGTTGGACTAGCACAGGAGCGGAAGAAAACAGTGTCTTGAATCTCAGGGACGCCTTGTCAGCCTCAGCTGACCAGTCAAACTTCACTTTGGAGGAAGTTAACTTGGTCAGAGGTAAGGCTATTTTACTATAGTCCCGGACAAACCTGCGGTAGAAGTTAGCGAAGCCAAGGAAGCGCTGTAACTCCTTCCGGGTCTGCGGGACTGGCCACTCCGCGATGGCCCTGATCTTCTCGGGATCAGCCTTCAGGTTGCCCTTCTGTATGATGAAACCGAGAAAGGAGACAGTGTCCGTGTGAAACTCGCACTTCTCAGCCTTCACAAACAGACGATTTTTCAACAGACGGGAGAGAACCTGTTGCACATGTGACTCGTGCTCTTCCAGGGACTGGGAAAAGATCAAAATGTCATCCAGATAGACGAAAACAAAGCAGTTAAGAAAGTCGCGGAGAACATCATTAATCAGGGCCTGGAAAACTGCAGGAGCGTTAGTAAGCCCAAATGGCATAACCAGGTATTCAAAGTGACCAAGAGGTGTGTTGAATGCAGTCTTCCACTCGTCCCCCTCCCTGATACGCACCAGGTGATATGCGTTGCGCAGGTCTAGCTTGGAAAAGACAGTTGCCTGTTGGAGGGAGTCAAAAGCAGAATTAATGAGTGGTAAGGGATATTTATTTCGCACAGAGATCTCGTTCAGGCCCCGAAAGTCTCTGCATGGACGGAGGGATTTGTCCTTCTTGGCCACGAAGAAAAACCCTGCGCCAAGCGGGGAAGTTCTCCATAGCCTCCCTTTCTTGACGTGACACATTGTAGAGTTGACTGGAGGGAAGAGGAGCGCCAGGAAGGAGGTCGATGGCGCAATTGTAGGGACGGTGAGGAGGAAGAGACAGCGCCCTCTCTTTGCTGAACACCTCCCCCAGATGATGGTAGACAGCGGGGACCAGGGAAAGGTCCAGAGGCTCTGGAGGTGTGGTAGAGACTCCATTGTCTCCCCCTGTGGGAGGAATAGCTGAACGGAGACAGTTAGCATGACACATAGCACTCCAACCCACGATCCTTCCCTGGCTCCAGTCGATATGCGGGTTATGTTTCTCAAACCAGGGATGCCCAAGGATGAGGGGTGAGTGTGGTGAGCGGACAACTAAAAGGGAAATCTCCTCATGGTGATTCCCTGAGATAGTGAGTCTGATGGGTGTGGTACGGTGTATTACCTTGGCCATAACCTCACCATTGAGAGCGTAGGCCTTGATCAGCTCCTCTAGCTTCTCCAGAACAAAGCCCAGGTCGGCGGCCAAGTGCTCGTCCAGGAGATTCTCCTCCGCACCAGAGTCTATTAGAGCCAGACAGGAAAAAACCTCCTCTCCCACACCCAGAGAGGCTCGAGCTTGCAGCTTGCGAGGCTTGGGGAGCTCGGAGTTGGGGTGGATTGGGCTCGTCAGTACCCCCAAACCTACTGACGAGCCCTGCCTTTTGGCCGAATGGGACAGGCAGGGAGGATATGGCCAGTTTGTCCACAATACACACACTCACCCGCGGCAATCCTCCGCTGGCGTTCCGCGGCAGAGAGCCGTGCCCAGCCAAGTTGCATGGGTTCCTCCCTGTCGGCTGGCGGAGGCGGAGAAGCGAGGGGCTGGACTGTCCTGGGCTACGGGGAGACGGCTGCTGATCTCTGCCAACGAAGTGGCAGCTGAGCAGGGGGAAGGGAAGAGCGGCGCCGAGACTGTTCCCTCCTGCGGTTGTCCATCTGGACTGCCATGTCGATGAGAGCGTGTAGATCAGCGGGTTTCTCCCTGGTGGCGAGTTCCTCCTGCAAACACTCAGAGAGTCCATGAAAAGACACACCCTGAAGAGCGGTGTCATTCCACCCGGAGTCGGCAGCAATGGTAAGGAAATCTACGGCATAATCAGTGGCGGCCTGCAAGCCCTGAGCAAGCCGAAGCAAATGGCTGGAGGCATTACCTGCGTGGTCTGGATGGTCGAAGACTAATCTCAGCCTCCTCTCAAAGTCAGGAAAAGTCAATGAGCTAATGTCCATGGACGAGTTCAGTGCCTCTGCCCACGTCAATGCCTTGCCTCGCAGTAACCCGAACGCGTAATGAACTCGCGAGCGGTCGGACTGAAACGCTCGGGGACGCTGACGAAAAACGATGTTGCACTGCAACAAAAACCCCTGACACTTACCCCGAGAGCCGTCAAACGGTTCGGGGTTCGTGGCCAGGGAATCTGCGAGCGCAGGTTCGGGGGGATTAACAGTGGGCTGCGACGGACCGGAAAAGAAACTGGAAAGGTTGGACATGTGGCGAGACAGATCGGCAACCTGCACTGCCATATGCTGCGAGGAATCACACAATGCCTGAAGCAGTTTCTCATGCTGGCCCAGCAAAGTGCCTTGCATGGTCACTGCCTTGCGCACTGGATCTGCTGGGTCCATACTGGCCGGATTATTCTGTTAGGCTTGCAGCCGCCAAGTAATAGGACCCAGAGATGCAGAAACCAGAGGCAGGAATTGTGTAAAACCAAGAAACAATTTATTAACAAACGAAGAACAGAAAACGCGCTCAACGAGCGGATGAATAACAAACAAAAGGCGCACTCAAAAGGAGTGGGAGACTAAGTAACAAAAGACGCACTCAAACAGAGTGGAAAAAACAGAAGGAGCACTGACGGAGGGGGTTTGACACGAGGCACGCGTGGAAGCAGCAGGCAGACACTGAAACAAAAGAAAAACACAGCACAATTAATGGCTGGAAAAAATGATGGACAAAAAATGACTTTTACTGACAAGGAGAGGAAGACAAAGAGACTCGTACTTATGGACCAAACAACCAGACATCGACATGGAATGAGGAATAATCCGGCAACGAGGAGAAGCAGGTCCATGTCTTATATACTCTCCCTGATGAAGGGAGAGTGAATGCAGGTGAGTCGCCGTGGGAGGAGCTGGCAGCAGGTGAGGGGCTACGCGGCCACGACTCCAGGGGTGGACAGACAGACACACACACAGGGAAAAAGGGAGAGGAGACACACTGGGAGAGACAGGAAGGCAGGATCGTAACAGCCACAAGTCTCATCTACGGATGTGTGTAATTTGGTTGGGTTATGTTTCATACTTTTTGATCTGCGCACCCACATGTGCACCCTATTCCTCTCCCATTCAATCCTGAATCTGCCTGCAATTGTGCAAATTCTGCAAATATGCAATTGACCTTGTTCATAGCAGCCATTTTTACAATTGACATGAAAAAGTGAGGCAGAAACATATATTTAAAATATAGGTCTGTTCATTATAAAGTTAATCATTATACCTCAAGAAGCATGTCCTTAATGTGCCTGATCTTCAGGCCTGCAGCTCCTCCTTTTGATTGGGTCAAGGCCATCAATTTCGGGGTGCATTGGTCAAGCTTGGCCAGAAAGGTCGACTCAAGACTAATTGTTATCCTCTTGAATTCTTCATTTATCTACAGGGCACATCAGTATGAAGGACCTAACGTGACATAAGTATAAATAAACAGATACATAAATAAATGCAGAAATAAATATTTAGATGTGAAAAAACAAGTACATTTTGGAAACGAAAAAGGCAATTTCTGTATTTTTACATGTATTTATTTATATATTATTTTATTTCAATTTGTGGACATGGATCTACATTGTATCAATACACAGTACAAAAATAATGGTTTAATAAACATTTTATAATCTCACCTGTGTTTCAGTAAAAAGCGCAGGCCAGCGCTCCATGCAGTCACTGATGGCAGGGACCTCTTTCACTATTTCGTCCTGACAAAGGCTGAATGTCTTGGCCATTTTCTGAGCTACCACCTTGGAGTTGTCCCTTTTCATCATTTCACTAAGGAGCTCCGCTCTCTCTTTTTCCAAACTTGCAGTAGTTACACCTTGAGCATGAGGGGGTAGGTAGCTAACTTCAGCCTTTGTTTTTTTCAGAGTCTTTGCCAGATACTGGGCATGTGTTTGTTTTCTCTTAAGTGAGTTCACCTTAACTTCAGGGCAGCCGAGACCTCGAAGTTTGCTTCTGAAATTGTTCATCTTATATTTTAGGCGCTGCGCCCATTAAAGGAACCTGGTTCTTTGAGGCACAGATGCTTTTGAGTGAGGGCCTCTGCAACCTCACTGATCTGCAGACTAGATGGATAAGCAGTGTACTCATAAATTGCCTCCGCTAGTTTTCTAAGGATGTCTGAGAGTCGTGGGATTAAATCTTTTGTAGTGAGAAGAGTGCCATATTATTTGAAGTGCTCATTTGAATTGAATTTGGATCTGAATTTGGATCTCTGTGAGGCCAGAAATGCTGGTAATTGAAAACTGAGCGGGCCATCGCTGGGAACGTTGGCCTGGACTATCTTCAGATGAGAGAATTAGTGTGTCATCGGTTGACACAGATGCGGTGTCGTCAACATAGTGCTCCTCACAAGGCTGATCAGTCATGTTGGTCACATCAGTGTTGGTCACATCAGTTAAGGTTACAGTTATTGTAGGCTCCTGGTCCTGGAGAAACATAACTTTGATTGTGTCCTTATCCTTGAGGTCAGTTGTAGAAAAAAGGGTGAAAAACTCACCAAAATCAACATCTTTATAGTGAAGACTGAAGTCTCTGGCAATGGAAAATGTATCACGAATGACTGAGTGAAGGTCATCCACTGTCTCAGGGATTCCAGATGGTAGTACAACTTTACGGACATCATGATCCGCAAGGATCACTCGGAATTGAGCCAGTTGTGACATCATGCATCCTGGACAGAAAATGTTTGACATGTTTCAGTAATTTTTAGTAACAGCTAAATGGTGAATAATGTTAAGATCATATTATATTTGACCTCTAGGTACGGAAATCAGGTACACATTTACTGTATATGCCTAGTCTGAACACAGTAGGAAGACTGCAATGAATCTCCTAAGTATGGGCACCATCTATGGAACATGAAAGCTGCGCTTAAGAGTCATAATGCTTGTTTCACCAAAGATATAAGATATTAAGGGGAAGATGTCTGATAGCTCAGCTGGCTCTATGACTTTCACAGGACCGTGTTTCTCAAGCACATAGCTCCTCAGATGCTCAACTGACCAAGCAGTCAGACCTTTCACAATGAATCCAACGCTGCCCTTCACAACAACAATTTGGATCAACTCCCCAAAATCTGGCAGACCACCAGTGGAACCATTAGCCAAGATCATGTGGCGAAGTTCACAGAGACAGGCTGTGGTGCGTCGGATTTGTCTGACCATTTATAGGGGAACTCTTTGATGCATTTGTTCAGCTCTTCAAGAGTGAAGTATTTATTCTTAATGATCACTCTGAGGCACAGTGCTATTTCTAGGGGCACTATACCTTCAAAGAGATCATGCAACACATCAGGTGGATATCCAGACAAAACATCAAAATATTTCAGTTTTGCTGTCAGTGCACACTGTCTCTTCACTCCATACACATGCATCAAACTATCATTATCCTGTACAGCCTGAATATGCAGTGTGTGTTGTTCTTTCGTTCTGGGTGAGAATGCCTCTGTTCTCACTTCTCCATCTTGAAACTGTGACTTTTCACCTCGACAAAATCTGCAGACGTATGAAGTGGAAAAGCTCTCAACAAATCCTCCCATAGAATGGGCACCGAGATTGTCTGTAACCACACTAAACAATGTGGCTTTGACTATTCTGCCCAATGCTGGAACATACAGTCCTTCCTCCCCTAAGTACACAGGATCTTTGAGCAGTGGCTCCAACACAGCACTGTAATCTAATCTCTTCACACCCTCAGCCTTGCACAGAATTGCTAAGACGATTGAGTTTAGTTCAGATCTGAGAAATGAGGGGACATCAGCTAACACCCAATACACAGCTGTGATATTGTGTTTTTTCCTGGATGTACCAAGAGGATTGTATATCTCAAAGTCATCCACATAGAGATTGAGGTAAAGTCACTTCCTGAGAACAATTCATTGGTTTTGTAAAAGGTGCTGTCATGAAATGACTTGTACAACGTTCTCTCTCAATCGGTGCAATGACAGAAAAGTGTTCGTTAAAATACTTTCTTCTTTTGAAGGCAGAGGAAAGAGGACCACCATCACGGAGGGCAGAGCTAATAAGTAGTGATGGCGAGATGAAGCTTCTTGAAGCCTTGAAGCCTTCCAGCCAAATGGTTCACAAAAAGGTTCATTTCTCGAGGCTTCATGTGCACACAAACCCCCCTGCTGGTCAAAGACTGTTAAACAGCCAGATATATTATAGGTGGTGATGGGTCATACCATGCCGACGCTTCGGAGCAGAACCTATAAATTATAGGTAATTGTAATTGTAATTTTATCAATTTGCAATGAACTCAAGACTGTCCTGCAACAGTGCAGCCATGGGCATGACTGCCAAGTAAAATAAATCAATTCATCTTCATAAATGCATTTTCGTTCATGTATTCATTCATATAAATAAAATTTAGATTTTAGTTTTAGTTTTAGTTTTTAGATTGTTTATTGTATTATGGGCATGTAACATGACAATACAATGGAATCTAATATTACTTGTCAAATGTTTATCAGTAAATAATTTTGTCAACGTTTGAATAACTCATAATGACAGGGGAAACACTGTTTTCAAACTGTTGCAGTGTTTTAACAAGGTAAGGGGCAGTGGACATGCTTGTGAACATGAAGAGGGCAGTTAATTTGATTGTGCAGCTTAAGGACTTCATTCATTTTACTCAGAAACAAAATATGCCACATTCCCCTCATAATTTTGATGCAAAGCACAAGACTGCCTCAGCATGGATGAGGTGTTGTTGGTGTACCCCAAATCTTTAGTACACAACAAACACTTCATGTTGGATTAAAAGAAGAGACAGTGAAAAATAAAGTACATTGCATAACAAACACAAAACACATTTAATAATGCTACTGAAAGTGTACTTATGTACTTATTTTATTGGGAGAGATCAGATCAAAATGTTCCCACACGGGGGAAAACTTTCTCTTTCTCACAGGCTCCATCAAAATAAGCACCATAACAAAATGCTCCTCTATATCACACACAAACCAACAAATCGCCAACATTAACCCACGAAGTATGAGCGGATCCATTGCGGTGTATAAATCGCGCCGATACTTGAACCAATTCCTGAACCAGCGAGGCTTCAAACGTCATCAGCGACGTCATTCGCCCTAAACAACACAAGCCTCGATACGCGCTTCACTAAACACTTCCGGGATTTCTCGACACATGCTCTGAAGCGTCAGCAAAATACGACCCATCACTACTAATAAGGTTAGCACCATGAATGTCGTTCACCATTTCAGACACAATGGCTTCATCAATTTCACAGTTGTGCCTATTCAAGCAAGACTGTAAAATCTCTTTCATGATGGGAGCAGAGGCTGAATGAGAAATAAAATGCAACTCCTCTACAAGCTCATCGACGCATTGGTTGGGTACATGAAAGGAACTCTCTAATTTCAACATTAAATGAGCCAAGCTTCTTTCAATCAACTTTGGCAGTACTCTGACATCATCATCTCTAATCTCATCAATATCAGACTGCTCACCCTCCTGATTAACTCCATCACTGCACTGATCTGCTTGTGAAGGATTTTCATCATGTTTTCACATCATCTTTGAACTCATCTAATGAGTGGGGAGTATGCTTGCGATTTCTATGTGAAGCAAAGGTTCCATAGATATTAGTTTTGAAATTGCAGTTTTTGAAAACACAGATTACAGTTTCTTGCTTTTTCAAATGTTGACGACGGCGTTCAAAATACTCTTTTTCAGTGGAGAATGTGCCTACATTACAGAACTGGCAACAGAAACTGAGTATTTCAGAGGTTCTCACTCTTGTTGAGTGAGCTGAGTGTTTCCTTGATATATGTGATTTCAGGCTACCCCATGATTTAAATGAACAAAAATAATCTAGGTAAGGACATGGCAGAGGTTGCCCACCGCAGATATGATGTAACCTATAATGTTTCAACAACTCGTCTTTAGTAGTTTAGTTTATTTGAGGATTTCCAGTCAGGATTCAGAGTGCATCATAGCACAGAGACAGCACTGGTTAAAGTTACAAATGACCTTCTAATTGCATCTGATAAAGGATTTGTCTCTGTACTAGTCTTACTGGATCTTAGTGCTGCATTTGACACCATTGACCATGGCATCCTATTGCAGACACTGGAACATTTCATTGGCATTAAGGGAACTGCGCTAAGCTGGTTTAAATCCTACTTGTCAGATCGCTCTCAGTTTGTACGCGTTAATGACGACTCCTCTGTGCTCACTAAAGTCAGCTATGGAGTTCCGCAGGGTTCTGTGCTTGGACCAATTCTATTCACCTTATATATGCTTCCTTTAGGTAAGATTATCAGGAAGCACTCAATAAATTTTCATTGCTATGCAGATGATACCCAGCTATATTTATCAATGAAACCGGAAGAAACCAGTCAGTTAAGTAGACTACAAGCATGTCTTCATGACATAAAGACCTGGATGACCTGCAATTTTCTGATGCTAAACTCGGACAAAACTGAAATTATAGTAGTAGGCCCTAAACATCTTAGAAAGTCACTTTCTGATGACATAGCAGCTATGGATGGCATTGCGCTGGCCTCCAGCACCACTGTAAAGAATCTGGGAGTTATCTTTGACCAAGACATGTCCTTTCACTCCCATGTAAAACAAATTTCAAGGACTGCCTTTTTTCACCTACGTAATATCGCAAAAATCAGGCATATTTTGTCTCAAAATGATGCAGAAAAACTAGTCCATGCATTCGTAACTTCCAGGCTGGATTATTGCAATTCTTTACTATCAGGCTGCCCAAATTCGTTGCTGAATATTCTCCAGTTGCTCCAGAATGCTGCAGCACGTGTTCTGACAAAAACCAGGAAGCGAGATCATATTTCTCCAATACTCGCCACTTTGCACTGGCTCCCTGTAAAGTTTAGAATAGAGTTTAAAATTCTCCTCCTTACTTACAAAGCCATAAATGGCCAGGCACCTTCTTATCTTAAAGAGCTCATAGTACCTTATTGCCCCACTCGAACACTGCGTTCCCAGAATGCAGGTCTACTTATGGTTCCTAAAGTCTCAAAAAGCAGAACAGGAGTCAGAGCATTTAGCTATCAAGCTCCTCTCCTGTGGAACCATCTTCCAGTCTTTGTCCGGGAGGCAGACACTGTCTCTACATTTAAGAGTAGGCTTAAAACTTTCCTTTTTGATAAAGCTTATAGTTAGGGCTGGCTCAGGCTTGTCCTGGACCAGCCCCTAGTTATGCTGCTATAGGATTAGACTGTCGGGGGACATCCAAAGATACACCGAGCTCCTCTGTCCTTCTGTCCCTCTCCATCCGCACGCTCTCATGTCCTACCACGGCATGTTACTAACTTAGTTCCTTCCCCGGAGTCTCTGTGCTTTGTCGTCTTGCAGGTTCCCATGGACACTGGCTGAATCTGGATTGTGGATTTCAGCTGCATCTCCTGCCTTGGCCCTGCCTGACATCCACTGCAACTGCTACTGCTGTTATTACATCCACTGTCACTGTTACTGTGACTGCATGTCTGTCTCTCTGTCTCTGTCTCTGTCTCTGTCTCTGTCTCTCTCTCTCTCTCTCTCTGACTGCATTTCTGTCTGTCTGTCTGTCTCACTCTCCCTCTCTTGCTCTTCCTCTCTCACCCAACCGGTCGAGGCAGATGGCCGCCCACCCAGAGTCTGGTTCTGCTCGAGGTTTCTGCCTGTTAAAAGGAAGTTTTTCCTCGCCACTGTCGCCAAGTGCTTGCTCATGGGGGAATTGTTGGTTTCTTTGTAGATAAAAGAGCTTGGTCTGTACCAGCTCTATATGGAAAGTGTCCTGAGACAACTTCTGTTGTGATTTGGCGCTATACAAATAAAATTGAATTGAATTGAATTGAATTGAATTGAATAGTAGGGGTCATAAATTTACAGATTTTGCAAGGCCAATCCATATTTGATGTTTCTGTCTCACTCCATACTTCTTCACACTGACCACGTCTCAACTTGAACCCCTTGATCCATGACACCAGGATATTGGATCACGGCAGAAAGCCACAACTGCACACACACACACACAAGACTTAATTTATTTAGAATTTAAGATCATGTTTATTTTTATTACACTCTTTTGTATATACCTGTTGTTTTTTATCTAATCTATCTTTCACTGGTGCTGCTGTAAATTGGAATTTCCCCTTGCGGGACTAATTAAGGTATATTGAATTGAATTGAAGACAATATTTTCAATTTCACTTGTGAGTCTTCAATACAGTGACTAAATAAGTTTCACCCGTGCCATCGTCACTAATTGTAGATGGTGACTCCTCACCTCAGGGGAAGGAGAAGGTGATGTCTAGTTTGACCTGAGAGACTGACCACATCTCAAATTGAGCCCCTTAGTCCACGACACCAGGATACCAGGAGAAGATGAAGGCTAGAGAATTCTGTCTTTGCAAGGCACACGGCAAAATGACTGAAGACCTGAGTAGGGAGATAAATTAAGTAAAATGATTTGAAACTTGTAATGCCCGGTGGCAGGGTGGCCCACCAGTGGCCAAGTGTGTTTTTTGTGACGGGGGCCAATCTTAAAGCAAGCCTTGTAATGCTGGTAAGTAAGATAAATTATAACAAGAACATTTCAGGGAATTTTTAAGGGTCGCTCATGAAGGATGGATATTTTAGTGCAAACAAAACAATTATTCATCATGAATTCACAATCTGTATTTTAACAGCTTTCCAGTCAGTATTTATTTTTTTAGCACCCTTTTAAATTGTAATATATTTCCCTTTTAAACATACATGTAACATTCATCTTTTAATATATTTCCCTTTCAAAACATTTAAATTAACTCTATTACCATTACTGTCCTTTCTAATACAACGTAAAGAATAATTTTTCTTAGAAATTTACCTGTGTACTTATCACTTCAAATCAAATATTCAAATGAAATGTACAGTCTTCTTTTTACATGGATTAAAGCAAAAAAAAAAAAAAAAAAAAAAAATCTTTTGACTGAATGTTTTTTCGAGCTGTAGCCAAGTCATATTCCCAATTTGTAATTTGTGAAACATGTTACAGGGCATGTTACTTGACACATGCTAAAAAAAATAAGATAAGATTTACAGCCTCACCCCACACCATGCTCTCTAATGCAGACATCAAGTTTAAATATTTGACCAACACTGGAGGATGATCTGAACAGGGGTTCTATTCACACTTAAAATGTCTTTTGTCTTTTCAATGTAATTTTCTATCTATGAAATCAAACTGTGCCCTTTTTTTTTTTTTTTTTTTTTTTTTTGCCAAGCTAGAACTTTTCAGTACACTATTTTTCTACTACTACTTCTTCTCATCATCATTATCATTAATTATTATTATTCTTAAAAATATTGTTTAAAGTGAGCCTCTTTAACAGAAAAATACATCATACAAACAGCAACTTTTGCAGCCTTGTCAGTCTATTGGCGAGTTATCACCTTTCTGTCATCACTAACATACTGTTAATAATCAAAGAAGCTCTTTACATTTGTTCTATATGTTATAATACAAGATTGCAGCATTGAGCTACAATCAGGCTACATTCATGATTTTGTACAGTCAAACTAACCAAAAACTTCTTATTGATCATCATTACAACGTTTCAGGGCATTCCTGTAACCATGGTAACTCACGGTGCCAGAGGGGAGGGAGAGACGCTGAATGAAGCCGTTTACACAGATACACTCCAGACAAAGTCCAGATTATTGTTGTTATTTCACACATGTAGCACACAACAGGAGACTCTCCGTGTTCTCACGTGTTGACTAAACTCAAAAACTAATTGATAACATAGCAGCATGATGAGTCCTTGCTAGCTAAGCAGCTAAACTTTAGCGCCACTCCGTGTTTAGATCCTGGCCTGTGTGGGTCACTACACTGTCATTGGTCAGGCGCGCACAAGCTGTTAACGATACCTTTGCTGTAGAGTGTGACAGTCTGTCAATAAATATCAGCCAACACTTGAGCCATTTCTCAATATGCGTTCTTCTCTGTACTTCTGTTCTTGTGTACTTGAGAAACGTCATCACTCTCCGTCCAAGTACTGTTCCAATTCAAAAGTCCGCATCTCGACAGTCAAATACCCCAGTGGCGTAGCTAGGCTGTATTCCACATGGGTTTTGAGGTCAAAGGGGCCCGACATTGCACACGCGAATAGAGGACAGAAAAAAGCCAAAAAAGTAAGGAATAAGTAAGCCAGGAATACACCATGACAGTGATTAGAATTGAAATAGCTGCCTTGTTTTTTTGCTATCCATTCCCACCCTTTCCCCAGACCCTATACAAACAGGCAAAATAATAAATAAATAAATGACATACATGACCACCATAACATAAATAACAACACATAACTAATATTTTCCCAACACAATCCCGATACAAATAAATACACAAAATAAAACTTGGCTCCAATAAACAACTCAATGTGCCATTGCACCACCAGGCATAGAAATCTAAGAATAACTTCAGTAAATGTTGGTTAACATAAAAGTGCAGCTGCATGACAGCAAAAAGGGCTATTGAAAAAATACAAAATAAATGAGTTGAGAACTTTACATTTCTGCCACGATTTGACTTCGCCTAGAACTTTGTTTTTCTTCTCTTCATCGTAGCAAATGTCTCAACAACATTGTTAAAGTTAGCCCTCTCAGTAAGGTCTCTCTCAATGAAAAGTAATGCCAGGTTTGAGAGACGAGACTCACTCATCGTTGAGCGCAGGTATGATTTAATTAGTTTAAGGCGACTGAAAGTGCCTGAAAGCTCTGCCTGTGCACTGCTTATTGGAACAGTCAGATAGATCCTATATAATTTTTCAAGGTTCGGATAGGCCCGGTGCAGGTCATTTGCAATGAACTTAACTTGAACTGCAACTTAATGTTTCATTCTTCAGCTCCGTTTTATATATTCACACACGTTTGTTTGCCTCTGCTCCAAACCATGGATGTATTATGGTCTAAATGCGCACCACCGTCAGAGCTTCCTGTTCCCATGACAACTGACCGGAGAAAGACACATGGCGCGTCATGCTTATGGGCTTCACCTGTGGCTGAGGCCACACTAAGCAGCTGGAGCGGATCCAGGTTCGGTCGCATTCAGATTACCGGTAGTGTCGGTTCTTGTGACAACCCTAGTCTCAAGTCTGAGGTCATGATAGCGCCGTGTTACAGCAGACAGTGCTTGTTTACCTGCTGTGGCCGTGCTGCTGCTCGGACCCGTGTCGTCACTGGCCTGGCTGCTCCCGCCACGACAGAAGAGATCTGTCAGCTTGCCCTCCGCTTATCTGCACCACACATCTCTTTTTCTGGTGGCTTCTTTCTTTTAAGCATCTTTGCCTCTACCTTGCTTTTTGTTTTTCTTTCTTTCTTTTTTTCCAGAAAAATAAGGGTCGCTGTCTGAGCGGCTGAGCCAATCACAATCAATAGACGCATGGATCAGTTCAAATTGGGAGGGGGCTCTCGTATCCCCCCTTATATGCAACACAATGCAGTGACCCAGTCTGACGTTACACTCCGAGCTACCTGCAGCTGCGAGGGTCAACCGCGGCGACATTACATTTAAAAAAAAAAAAAAAAAGTTTGACCACAAGAGGGCCCATGGGTTTACAAAACCCACCAACCCTACGTCATCATACGCCACTGAAATACCCGGATGTGTTCTGCCCCTCCCATTTTATCGAGGATGCATTGGATGGTGACTTGTGCGGACTTGGGGCAACCACGTATCCCAGAATGCATTTTGTAGCAACGATGCACTGCATGAAAAACCACATTTTCGACCCGTAAATCCCCGCGAATTTTGTTGATTTTCGGCGATTTAGGGCAAGTTTACGGGGAACTTCGCCGGCTCCGAAAATCGTCGGAAACGAACCATCTGTCGGCGGGGGGCGTGGTTAATCGCGCCTTCACGAAGGTGCGAATAGCTCTAATTAGCACATGAATGCTACCAACGTTGATCTACTCAGGCTGGCCTGCTGACTTCACAAACAACCATTGGATGATTCCACAGGCATTTTAAAAGGAAACCATCATGTGATTGGATAGCAACTCTGCTGCTATTGGTCATCTGTGCGCCACAAATAATAATAATAATAATAATGATAAATACATATTAAATTAAATACAATATAATAAATTAGTATATTAAAAATTTATTATATTGTTATATTTATATATATATATATATATATATATATAATATAAATGATATATATATTTTATTTGATTGATGATTCATTGATTTATTTGGCGATCCACCTTCTACACTACCACACAGTAGAACACAAAGAACACAGTTGACAGAAACATTTTGAAAAAAGTCTTTAATGAAATCGTCACACACACATTAACAAGGATCAACCAAGGAAATTCAGTGACTACTGGGGAAAAAAAGCAAGGAAATGTGCAGAGGGGTTCACTGATAAGAGTCTCTGGGTTGGGCCATGCCGCTGGTCCATAGTGCATGAAAAATAGTCTAAGGCCTATGGAAATGCTTCTTCGCTGCCTCTGGGTCATACTGAGTTGGCGCCTGTCGCTTTGAAGGGGACTCGATGCGAAGCCTCTTGTGGTGTGTCGCCACATAGTTTGGGTCGCTCTCCAGCCAATCTTGCAGTGTCTGGCAGAGTTTGGAGAGCTAGGACACTCCTTCTTGCTTCCAGCAGCTGTAAATACAGGTATTAATATAATATTACTGCTAAGAAACAATAACACATGATAACATATGTGAGCATGTTTGTCAAAAACAATGCAGCTAATGAATAAAATTCAGCCCATTTTTACATTGTTGTGAAAATAAAGCGGCATTCATGGGACTCTTACCCGCTTCCTTCTTTGTCTGCTGTGAGCTGAAATCTTCACAGTTGCTGCCTGAACTGAAAGAGCTGGCTGGGCATACCTGAAGCTCCTCCACACCATCTCATAATATGTCTTACAGGCCGCTGGAAGAGAATATATATTGGTTTGAAATAATTCAGGCAGGCTTCAGTAAAAACAACAACAAGAAACAACAGAAAGGGTTTAAAGACTGCTGTCCACACCATCCATGTCTGGACTCCCAGTTAAAGTCGCCATCAAATATGACGTCACCATTTCGTTGTGGGGCAAGTTTAGTCTGTAAAACGCAAAAAGTACAAACAGGTCATGCAACGTTTACATTCACTTATATTCTGCAGAATATTTCCTGTGCATTTTATTAACTTACCGCTGCTCAGGGTCATATCACCTGTCGTGTCCGTCACTATTGTGCAGACGTCGCACCTTTTCCTTTAAAATACAAAATACATTGTAATGTTAAATGTAACGTGAACAATTACCAAACGTTCGGGACGTAGTGCAATAAGAATAATAAAGGTTTGGCGCCCTAAAAACTGCACAATATGGTACTAAATGCTAACGTTACGTACGTAACTTACGCACCCGTCTCTTCGTCTCCGCAGCTGCAGTTCGGTCGGGGCTGCTCCTCCAGAGCGAGCAGTCTGGCTTTTATCACGGCCATTCTCCTTGCCAACTGTGCGATCAACTGCGTTGGCAGCCGAGACAATCCGCTGGAGACGCTCAGCAGTTTCTTCTCTACATTGTTTGGACTTTCTGGATATGGTCGCTCCGCAGACAGGCCGTCCACTCATCGCAGAGGAGTGTCTTCTGGGATGAACTGAAGATGACGTCCGGCCATTGTATAAACAGAGTTAAAGTTTAGCAGGACCCGAAACATAACTGTTGTAATCCAAGCTCGATTCGCATTCACAGACGCGCCGAGGTCGTTTTCTGCCGACGTCATTGCGTCAGATTAGGCGTCCAATCATATGCGAGGTCGCGCTCTTGGAATTTCTTGCAAGACCATTTTTGTTGCGTAGAATGAAAAACATGCTGTGATTTTGTAAGGTATTTTGATTTTCTATTTTTGTACCTGAATATTTTATAAAACATGTAAACTTCTTTAAAGTGACATCATCGAAAATAAAAAAAAAGAAAAGTTACTTTGGCGTATTCCCTTTTTATTCCTACTTAAACAATCATCAGTGGACTTACTCTGCTGGAATTTTGCAAGCTAATCACACAAGCATTGTTCATCTGGTGTTGTGGTGGCAAAATGCGAAAAATTGTGACCAGTGTCCAAGAACTGTAGATGCTTTAATTTTCTGAATTTTGATTTAGCAATTTAAGTGGAAAATTCAAGACCTTTGAGAGTCAGGACACTTATCCTGTATGTAACCTATAAAATTATTTAAACACACTTTTAAATCCTCATGAAAAAAAAAAAATCTTTGTATTCTGTAGGCACAGAACACACACACACACACACACACACACACACACACACACACACACACACATCCCAATTTGCATTTGTATAGCTTTGCAGCATTTACATTTGCATTTTAACACCTCATGGTCACAGTGGCTGAGGGAGAACTTCCACTGCAATTTACAGTGACGGAAATTGACGGAAATGTGGCTTTTCATGCAGTGATGTCTGAGGAGAGGACTCACAACTATAAGTTACAAGTTTTGAAATACTACTGTTTTAGTGGTACGGAATGTGGTTTTAAGATTATTTTATGTGAGAAAGTGGATGTTAAAACTTAAAGTCTGTGGTCGATACTCATAAGTCGCCTCTGTGAAGTCTGAATGACGGAGAACTTTAATCCATGAATTTTTAACTAATTATTTGTCACATTAACTGTCTTAGCATGAATAATAGCTTATTAACCCTTACAAATGAAATACGTTTCTTCAAAATAAATTCTCAACAGACAATGAGAGCAGGCTGGTCAGAGTGTTTCTGTTAACAAGCACTGAGACCCAGGGAGAGAGAAGCTGCTCGCTAACAGCAGAGAACATGAGACAGGCTGGCCATTTTTATTTAATTTGTGTAACGTTACATTTTATTCATAAATATTAAAAACACTTTTTTGCGGTAATATATGAGTAAAAGGTAAAAAAAAAAAAAAAAAATAGAATTCCAAAAAATTAAAATGGAAAAAAAAACAGAATTTGAAAAAAAAAAAAAAAAAAATTTAGGAAAAATTAAAACAGAACTCATAGGGCCCTACATAACTCCAAAACACTGGTTTTGAGTGAAATATATGGACAAATAGTGTAGTAGTCAGCAACAGGACAAATCAATAGGCCTAAGCCAAAATGGAGGCCAAGCCTCTTTGCTAGCAGTGGCTATTACCGGAGCAGGTTAGCATTATGCTAACTGGCTAACGTTAGCTAGACATGATTAGACTATGATTCAGATAAGAAGAAATATTAAAGATAACCTATTTGTGCGTGAGTTTGTTAGTCAGCTAGTGAAAGTAAATGAGGTAGCTACTTGTAGTTTATAAACGTAGCTAGCCTACATGCTAACTGGAGTAGTGGTTAGTTAGCTTACCAAGACATTTTCTCTGGCTACCTGGCCACCTATTACTCCGGCATTTGAGCCTACTCAATCAGTGACAGGCTACAGTTACTAGCTAACTTTACCTCAGCACACAGCCTGTACTATCAACACTGCTCAAATTTCAGAGTAAGGACTTCCAGATTTCAGTATTTAGTTACAGTAGTCTATCACCTACCAAATCCTGAGCAAATGCAAATATGTGTAATTAAGCGTAAAATTACTTACCATTCATCACAACACTTCAGTGAGTTTCAGTTATGGCCCTGTGGTCACCCCTCTGGCCTTGAACATGCCGGCATATGCAGGAGAGGGAAACTGTGGGCCGTTTACACGTCATCAAATTGCATTTATATTAACAGAACTTAAAATTCTATTATTTTTTTTGATTAATTGAAAATTTTAAACTCTGACAAGTCATGATAGTATATTGAATCAATAGGCACAATTTGTGTGTCATCCAAGCTCAATAAAATAACAATTACAAGTAAAAAGTCTAACAGTATCTCAGAACTTGCTTTTTTATTTCACAACAATATATATATGTAGGTAATGATTAAAGGTCCCCTGAATTAGCTTTTAGAGTGTATGTGTGCACTTTAATGTCTGTATTAAACATCTGTGCTGATGACTGCATGTGTTTGTTAGCACCTTGTGTATGGAGGTAGTGAACTCTGTAACAATATTTTAGAGTGAAAATGTCAGCAGTAATTTGTGATGTCACATGTCCTGCCTTCACAATATCCATTATCCAGATCTTGCTGTCTAGAATGGAATTGAATTCACTGCAGAAGTCAGGAAAATGATCATAGCTGTCAGACAGTTTCAAGACCATTCCACATGAATGGGCAATGGGCTGTCTTGTGAAGCTGCTCTTAACAGCAAACTCCACCTTGATTTGACCAGACATCAACAAATCAGAGCCAGTGCAAAACCTTAAAAATCTTTCCAGCTTTTCCTCATTAAGCTCTCTGATGTATCTTTTTAGGTGCTGCGACACCTCTGCTGTCATCCCTACAGGAGAGTTCAGTATTCCTACCGCTTTCCTTGGCAATGGTTTAGGTCATGGTACATTTTGGTCAGTTCTTCAGAGTTCAGATGCAGCTGTGGCTTTGTGATCTCCCTCCAGCAGTCAATCACAAACATGGGTTTCTGTACAAGTTCCTTGTGAGCAATCTCATCCAAGATGTCTGGCAGAGTAGCAGCAGAGACCTTCTTTCTACACTCATACGTAGTCAGCACTTCGAAAAGGTCATCAACATCAACAGATGAAAACTCATCTAGAGCCTGTCTTAGGACATCCTGCTCTTGGCAGCTCACAAACCGAAGAAAACTTGTCTTCAAATCACTGTGAACTGCCCACAAAAGCAATTCCTCTACAAAAGGTGGGGCTAGCTTGATGGGCAAGTATTGGTAATCTTGGAATCCTTTCAGAAGAATTTGTCCAATTGCTCTCCATGTAGCAGCACTGAAATCGTGCCTTAGAAAAGGCACTGTCAAAGTTGTTCCAAGGGTGCACCATTCATAAAACTCTTCCCAGAAGCTACTGAAGCTGTCTCTGACTATGCCAGAGCTGCTGCCCTTTTCCACTGAGTTGTCAGGAAGTAGATGTTTTACTTTCAAGGTTTTGTTCATGATCTCTGGGTCAGAAAATGCCTCTATCATTTCACTGAAGCTATTTGTGTGGTTTAAGACCAAGGTTATTTCAGGCCAAGTATGAAGAGGGCTTGGAGGAAACTCATCAGGTTGGTAGAGCAGTGTGTCACTGAGAGACTCATCATCAGCTGTTTGCTGTGCACCAAATATGATTTCAGGGTCAGAGGTATCTACCATTCTCACATCTGAAACATTGTCTAAAACAGCATAGTTGGCATCCACAGACAGAGTGATGGGATCACTGATTATGTTTACAAATGTGCCTGCAACATCGGGACCCGGCCGGGCACAGCCCGAAGGAGCGACGTGGGCCCGCCTTCCCGTAGGCCCACCACCCGCAGGAAGGATCAGAAGGGGCCGGTGCTATGTGGAATGGGTAGCAGTCGTGGGCGGGGGCCCCGACGACCCAAACCCTGGACAACGACTCTGGCTATGGGGACATGGAATGTCACCTCACTGTGGGGGAAAGAGCCTGAGCTAGTGCGGGAGGTTGAGCGGTACCGACTAGAGATAGTCGGGCTCACCTCCACGCACAGTCTGGGCTCTGGAACCCAACTCCTTGAGAGAGGCTGGACTCTCTTCTACTCTGGAGTTGCCCGCGGTGAGAGGCAGCGAGCTGGTGTGGGCTTGCTTATAGCCCCCCAGCTCAGCCGCCATGTGTTGGAGTTCTCCCCGCTGAGCGAGAGGGTCGCTTCCCTGCGCCTTCGGGTTGGGGATAGGTCTCTCACTATTGTTTCGGCCTACGGGCCGAACAGTAGCGTAGAGTACCCGGCCTTCTTGGAGTCCCTGGGAGGGGTACTGGAAAGTGCTCCAACCGGGGACTCCATTGTTCAATGCTCACGTGGGCAGCGACAGTGACACCTGGAGGGGAGTGATTGGGAGGAACAGCCTCCCCGATCTGAACCCGAGTGGTGTTCTGTTATTGGATTTCTGTGCTAGTCACAGTTTGTCCATAACGAACACCATGTTCAAGCATCCTGGTGCCACGTGCACTGATGGACACCCTAGGCCGGAGGTCAATGATCGACTTTGTAGTCGTATCATCTGACCTTCGGCGGTATGTCTTGGACACTCGGGTAAAGAGAGGGGCTGAGCTGTCAACTGATCACCACCTGGTGGTGAGTTGGATTCGCTGGCAGGGGAAGAAGCGGGACAGACTTGGCAGACCCAAACGTACCGTGAGGGTCTGTTGGGAACGTCTGGCGGAACCCGCTGTCAGGGAAGTTTTCAACTCCCACCTCCGGGAGAGCTTCAACCAGATCCCGAGGGAGGTTGGAGACATTGAGTCCGAATGGACCATGTTCTCCACTTCCATTGTTGATGCAGCCGTCCATAGCTGTGGCCGTAAAGTCGGCGGTGCCATCGTGGCGGCAACCCCCGAACCCGGTGGTGGACACCGGAAGTAAGGGATGCCGTCAAGCTGAAGAAGGAGTCCTATCGGGCCTCGTTGGCTCATAGGACTCCTGAGGCAGCTGATGGGTACCGGCGGACCAAGCGTGCGGCAGCTCGGGCGGTTGTAGAAGCAAAAACTCGGGTCTGGGAGGAGTTCGGGGAGGCCATGGAGGAGGACTACCGGTCGGCCTCGAGGAAATTCTGGCAAACCGTTCGGCGCCTCAGGAGGGGGAAGCAGCTTTCTGCCAACACTGTTTACAGTGGAGGTGGGGAGCTGTTGACCTCGACTAGGGATATTGTCGGGCGGTGGAAGGAATACTTCGAGGATCTCCTCAATCCCTCTGTCATGTCTTCCGTAGAGGAAGCAGAGACTGGGGACTTGGAGGTCGATTCATTCATCACCGGGGCTGAAGTCACTGAGGCAGTTCGCAAGCTCCTCGGTGGCAAAGCGCCGGGGGTGGATGAGATCCGCCCTGAGTACCTCAAGTCTCTGGATGTTGTAGGACTGTCTTGGTTGACACGCCTCTGCAGCATCGCATGGCAGACGGGGACAGTGCCTCTGGACTGGCAGACTGGGGTAGTGGTCCCTCTTTTTAAAAAGGGGGACCGGAGGGTGTGTTCCAACTATCGGGGGATCACACTCCTCAGCCTCCCTGGTAAAGTCTATTCCAGGGTACTGGAGAGGAGAATCCGGCCGATAGTCGAACCCCGGATTCAAGAGGAACAATGCGGTTTTCGTCCTGGCCGTGGAACACTGGACCAGCTCTATACCCTCCACAGGGTGCTTGAGGGTTCATGGGAGTTTGCCCAAACAGTCCACATGTGCTTCGTGGACTTGGAGAAGGCATTCGACCGTGTCCCTCGCGTCATTCTGTGGGAGGCGCTCCAGGAGTATGGGGTTGGAGGCCCTCTGTTGAGGGCTCTACAGTCACTGTACAACCGGAGCAGGAGCTTGGTCCGCATTGCCGGCAGTAAGTCGGACCTGTTCCCGGTGCATGTTGGACTCCGGCAGGGCTGCCCTTTGTCACCGGTTCTGTTCATCATTTTTATGGACAGGATTTCTAGGCGCAGCCAGGGGCCGGAGGGGGTTCAGTTCGGGGGCCGGCAGATTTCGTCTCTGCTTTTCGCGGATGATATTGTCTTGTTGGCTACCTCGAGCCAGGACCTTCAGCATGCGCTGGGGCGGTTCGCAGCCGAGTGTGAAGCAGCTGGGATGAGAGTTAGCACCTCCAAGTCCGAGGCCATGGTTCTCGACCGGAAAAAGGTGGCTTGCTCCCTTCAGGTTGGGGGAGAGTTCCTGCCTCAAGTGGAGGAGTTTAAGTATCTTGGGATCCTGTTCACGAGTGAGGGAAGGATGGAACGTGAGATCGACAGGCGGATCGGTGCAGCGGCTGCAGTAATGCGGTCGCTGTATCGGTCTGTCGTGGTAAAGAAGGAGCTGAGCCGAAAGGCGAAGCTCTCGATTTACCGGTCAATCTACGTTCCTACCCTCACCTATGGTCATGAACTTTGGGTCATGACCGAAAGAACGAGGTCCCGGATACAAGCGGCTGAAATGAGTTTCCTCCGCAGGGTGGCGGGGCGCTCCCTTAGAGATAGGGTGAGGAGCTCTGTCACCCGGGAGGAGCTCAGAGTAGAGTCGCTGCTCCTCCGCATCGAGAGGAGTCAGCTGAGGTGGCTCGGGCATCTCTATCAGATGCCCCCTGGACGCCTCCCTAGGGAGGTGTTCCAGGCATGTCCCACCGGGAGGAGGCCCCGGGGAAGACCCAGGACACGCTGGGGTGACTACGTCACTCGGCTGGCCTGGGAACGCCTCGGGATCCCCCCGGAAGAGTTGGAGGAAGTGTCCGGGGAGAGGGAAGTCTGGGCGTCCCTGCTCAGACTGCTCCCCCCGCAACCCGGCGCCGGATAAGCGGAAGAAAATGGATGGATGGATGGATGTGCCTGCAACATGACTTGAGCTTGTTAGATTTCCTTGGGTTATTGATGACTCAGTGCTTTCTTCAGAGATAAAGAACACCTCTTGAAGGGGGCTGTGAGGTTCATTTATAAACCTCAACTGATTTCTGTCCCTTGTGAACTCCAGTGTTGACCCTTCATCAGTTGGCACTACAGCAGGCTCAGACACATCAATAGCATTATTGGCAAAGCTAAGCTCATCATCAGACTCCTCACTCAGCAATAGTTTTGGTTTAGTTGCTAAGTAGAAGTGCATAATTGGGCGTTTTACAGTGCTGTAAATGTTTTCAATCAAAATATCTTTGCCTGAAGTCCCAAATATCAAATTCAAAGTCAGATTCTTGACCTTTGCTAGATGTGCCCTCTGAAAAGAACAGGGCCTTTCCTTGTTTCAGAATCTCATCATAACCTGCCTGAATGTTCACTGTTACCTTTCTTGTCCCTCCACCTTGTTTTGCTCTGACCTGCTTTGTCACTTCATTGTCAGTGTGAATCCGTCATTTCATCATTTCTTGGTTTGCTCTACCTCTTGCTTTGTGGGATGTTTCTTGCTCCTCTTCCTCTCTGTGGGTTTACTTTCTAAGTTTCAGTTTCTCTCTTAGTTTCTCAAAAAGACCCATTTTCACTTTGATGGGTTTGTGTTAAGCTTGCAAAAATTGAATAGAGCAACTTTGTCTCCATATGATGGAAGATATTGAGCCAGTTGAACATCTTCCATGAGCAGAATGACCTCTTTGTCAATCTGGAGAGAGAACTGAGACAAGACTATCAACTTCATATGCAAAAAGAACAATAAACCTTAAATATGTGAAGTCAAAAGCAAAATGCAAGACATTCATCAATTGTTGTGAAAAAAATACTGAAGTTATGGTTCAGCTTATTTGACATGTGACTGCGTGAGGTATTATCAAGTCTTATTTTATCCACCTGAAATGGTGCCACCAAGAAAAATATATATTCATCTCATTGTATGCTACATTTTAAAGGTTTTTGGCACTTTCCATAATTACATTGCCATCCAACAGCCATGTCATTCGGGACTACATTCCTTCAGCCATATAATGTCTATATTCCTACACAGAAGTGCAGCTGTGATGACAGCAATGCGCATCAAGTGCAAGAAATTGTCACTTTTTGTCACAAGAAGTTTCCTACATCCCTTTTAAACTAGGTCTCCTTGCTAGTAAAATTCAGGCTAAGTAAGACACTCTCTGACAGGATTCTCATGTTTATGAATATGGTCCTGAGTCATGAATAATGACTTAAAAACAATTAACAATCAAGCTACATAGATTTATTCTATCATATGTCTCCAACATTTAACATCAGAGCTGTAACAATCAAAAACAGCGATAAAACAAGAACAACCAGGACTTCTGCCTGGCTTCTGCCACAAATAATGAAACACTTTCACACTACTGGGTGGATTCTTAGCTATTTTAACAATTTATCCATGTTGTAATGTGACTTATTTGACATTTATTAAAAAAAACAAAAACAAAAAAAAACTGTCCCAAAGCTGGTTCTCTTGTTCTTTTTTGTCACAATCAGAGCAGCTCATGGCTTTTATGACCATATCTCACATCATGCTTGGGAATTTTTGCACTTTTCAAACTTGAAACACAAAAGCTCAATGATTTCCTTCCACTCAGGATTAATGTAATCAGTCTCAAACATTTAAATTCTCAATAGAGGTATTTGGCCCTAAATGTCTGGATCCACGAACCCAGCTGGATTAGCAGGTCCACCACTTTCCTCTCCCTAAGTAGCCTCAGCCTCCGTGGCCTGGATGAAATAAGACCAGAGGAGAACATGAGCAGAACTCAAAGAACAGATGCAATAATATTAATATTATTGTCATCTCATGGTTATCTCAAATAACCACCAACAGTGACAGTTTAGCATTAGCAATGTGGCTTAGTTCAGGTCTTCAATTCAGATACACAGATGTACTCATACTACAATCATTACTTTTACCTCACCCCACCTACACACAACCAAGTCTAGTTCAAGCTCACAAAATAAATACAGTAGTTTCATACACAACTTTCCTAAACGCAGACTGTCTGCTCTTCTGTATCACAACAACCAGGAGTAAACAATTCTGCTGTCAGTAAGTTAGTTTATCTGGCTACCGTAACTCAGTGGCGAACCATGGCCCCAGCCACTGGGCCTTCAGTAGGACCATGGGACCACATGTGGCAATAAACAATCAAACAAAGAAATAAAAACAATAGCCAGAATTATGTGACATGGAAGTTCAGTATATTGATAGTTTTGCAGGATTACAAATTTATCATGTGCCTGAACACCGCAATACCTAACATAACTTCAAACAATTAAAAAAAATTAAGGTATAAAATTGAAAAAAATCAACTTAAAATCAATCACTATGCTCACAATGAGACCAACAAAGTCAACACCAGCAACTTGTGCCCATGAAGCAGTTAACAAAGACAATTCTGTTTCCTCATCATGGCAGGTGAAGCAAAGATGTAGAGCAGGAGTGGCCAACCAATCAGAGACAAAGAGCCACAGTTTTTACTGTGTTACTGCAAAGAGCCACATCATACACATAGGCACACATGAACTGGCCCATCTCTTCCTCTCACTCTCTCTCTCTCTCACACACAGACCTCTACTCAGCCAGATACTGTAAATGTCACAAATCAAAATGATAATGACAAAAACTGACGTGACTCCTACAGTACACAGGCCATTCATTTTAAACAGTGAACATTGTGTGTACTGTCTCATGAACACCAACTCTCAGTTCAACCAAGCCTACAAACAAAAAAATAAATATTTGTGTCTTTATCCTGAGGGAGTCACGTCAGATTTTGAGCATAGAAAAATATATCTTGCAAGCACATAAATGATATTTTGAAAATAAATTAAACTCAAGCCAAAAATAAATTAACCCTAACATAAATTTATTTTGTGCTCAATAAATGTGATTGCATGTTTGCTATTATACATATTAACGTGCAATAATAACTGCTTTCATCTCACAAACTGATGCTCGGTGCGCCGGCAGACCGCTGCACTCTCTCCCTCTCTCTCTCCCAGCCTCTGCACTCTTGCTAGCTTGCACTAATCCTGGCAAACTGGGTGATGGTTGACCTTTTTGGATAATTTAAAGTTTTTCTTGAAAAGGTAGCCTTGAAAACGGAGTTTCAATTAATCCAGAAACACAGTCTTGTCCATTAATTTCCGCCATTTCTCTTCACGTTCTACCAACTCGATCTTCTCTTTTCTCCTCACTCATTCACAACTACAACTAGGCGCTTATCCATTAAGTATTCGTGAATCCCTGGAAGATGATAGGAAATTATCCCGCCCACAACTTAACAAAATATGATTGGCTAAGACAGCTGTCATTGTCAAATTGTGTCCACATTCGCTTGAGTTACACAGGCCCTGCCTGCCAGAAGGTGTCACTGATTTACCCAGATACCATTGAAAGGAAAATTGTGATTGGTCCATTTTCCATTTTGTTATATTAACCCACTGTTTGCCAGGACAAGTTTATAAAAATAATATAGAACTCATTGCTATGATTTCAGTGAGTAAAATAAATAAATTCTTTCAATATTTTTTATTAGGCCTTCACTGAATACCTTGAAGGGCGCGCCACCCCCCCCACCCCCCCACCCCAATTCAAATCGGGGACATTTTCAGGAACAGCTTTGAGTGGGGACAGGCCAGCCTAATCAGGGACTGTCCCCAAAAGGTTACCTAAAAACTGGGTTTGCTCAGTGAGCAGAGCAGTTTAAACTTTTAACGTGTAGCCTATAGCATGACATTAACCTTACCTTCGATTATCCATTTACTTCTACAGTTACGACTTTATTCTCATAATATTAAGACTTTTTTGTAATATTTCGAATTTTTTCTCGGAAAATTACGAGTTTTTCTGGTAAAATTACGACTTTATTCTTGTAATATTATGACTTTATTCTTGTAATTCATAGGACCTCCTAACAGGCCAACATCACTCATTACATTCCTAACATTTCAAACTCACCAGTAATAGCAAGATAAGACAAGTGGCTCGTTATCAAGCCACTGCAGAGCTTGATGACAAACTGATCATTTGAATCAGCTGCATAGCTGCAGCTGAAGCTACATTTGTGTGTGTGTGGCAGAGGAGTGCTGAGAGAAGTACTGAGGCTCAGAGGTTGCCACAGCAACTTGAGGTCAGGCCAGCGGTCGACGTGGTGATGGGCCCTTTTGGCTCTGTGAGGGTCTGAGAAATGTCTGAATTTGGCCTCGGCGCACCCCTCGAACAAACGCTTCTCACGCAAACAACAAAACCCCTATTGCCGAAATTTCTTCACCATCAAAGCTACAAGGCTTTGCTGTACACGCTGATCACTTTATTTTCTTGCTGGGATCAAAAATGTGGATTTTAGAGCGAGTTTAAAAAGTTGTTTTTTGATTTTTGACTTTCTCATTTCTCCTTCCAGAAATTCAGGTAATTGGCTCCTACTTCCGACCCTTTTCGAGCTCCAGTCCCACCGTTTTCAGCCACCGCTTTCAACTAAGACCCGAGCGAGAAAGATTACAGATTATTGAGATTACATCCTCAATAGCATCTCCCCCTATCAGAGGACAATCTCCTCCTATCTGACCGGATGGAATTGTTTTAAAGCTTTCCATGCCTCCTTCAGCCTTCCTTTTCCCATTCCTTACTTTCACCAACATTCCTTACTTTCACCAACATTCATCACGTTTGCTCACTCGATCGTAAAGATCAAAGATCAGATTTAAATTGCTCAGCACGTCGCAAAAAGAGAAGCTCGGAGGGTGAACGCGCAAAATGAATGAAATAAAAGCCTTAATGGACACCGAAGGACATGTTGAAAAGGTGGATGAACAGCATGAATGAAAAGGATGAAAGGACAGCATTTACAACGTTTCAAAGAGGTCACGAGTCTCAAAATGTTCAGAATCAGGATCAACCACTTTTTCTTCTGTTGCCTCTTGTCTTAAAGTTGCCACAGAAAGAGCTGCTCTGCTGGCTCTGGCAGCAGCTTTAGAAAAGTAACATGCCCTGGACATGGAGAAGGCTCAACTAAAAACCAAAATGGAACAAATGGAGTTGGAAATGAATCTGGCTGCATATGAGGCTAAATTAAGTGCTAGAAAGCTTTGAATCTCAAAATGAACAGCTCTTACCAACAAATGTACCACAAACACAACATAGGGATGGCATGAATGAATACTTGGAAACTTACCAGCTAAATACAGATGCAACAGTGAATTCAGAAACATCTCCAGTTGAATTTGCTGGGCTTGGAGCGATTCCCAAAACACCACTTCAAAGGTATTTAAATCAACAACCCAAACCAATAATAAACTCTCCGCCACAAACTAAGAAAGTAACACGTACTACTCTACAACAGCATGGTCCTACTATTCAGAGTTCTCCTCAAACAGCAATAGGTGCTGGGATTAACATGATGAACAATGGTGACAATCTCTTGACTGAGACAGAATGATATTGCTAATTTATTGGTTTTACAGCATAAACAAGTATCACTTCCTGCATGTGAAATTCCAGTTTTTGATGGAAACCCTATTGATTATCAAATCTTTATGAGGGCATTTCAGCATAACATTGAGGAGAAAACAAATAATTGCCAAGACATGTTATATTACTTGGAGCAGTATACATCAGGACCCTGCCAGGAGTTGGTCCGTAGCTGTCTTCATATGGATGCTGTGGCAGGATTTGTGGAGGCCAAGAGACTGTTAAAGGTGCATTTTGGAAATGAAATAAAGATTGCAAATGCTTATATGGCTAAAGCTCTGAACTGGAACAATATAAAGCCATAGGATAAGGCACTGCAAAGTTATGCACTTTTCTTAAGAGGCTGTTGTACTGCCATGAGAGGTTTGCAGGACATGAGGGAGCTTGACCTATGATCCAACTTAAAGCTCATTGTGTCAAAACTTCCTTATAAACTGAGGGAGAGGTGGAGCAGCAGCTTGTGACATTTTGGAACACAGGAACACATGAGCAGGATTTCAGGACTTTGTGGCATTCATTGAAAGGCAAGCTAAGATACTACAAGATCCCTCTTTTGGTGATATTCATGATCCTCTCAAGTATATTGGGACATTAAAGGTCAAAACTACCACAGACACAAAACCAAACAAATTTAAAAGTAAAGGAAGCAGCTCTGCTACCACAGTGGCAATGGTGTCTGACAGCAAAGAAGAGAAATGGACACAACAGAAATCACCCATTAAAGTCAAGGTGAGAGAAACGGCATGGGAGAAAACTGCTACCCGAGACAACGCGTAAGTTTGAATGTATTCCAGTGACTTAACATTTAACCGTACTTAAGATCGTAGCATACAGTTATGAATGTAAGTAGGAATAAAATCTGATTTTCATTTAGGAGCAATCCAACAGGGGAGAAAGAAGCAGCTAAAAATGAAATATAAAAACATCATTCAAAAAGGTAAGGCATATTGCTAGGCTATGATTGTACCTCACTTTGATTTTAATTTTATTTTTTAATTGACTTAGGCTATTAAACAAAGTGAATATTAATTCAGTGGTGACTTCAAGTAGTAATTTAAACCCCTAACAACATGTTGTTTTAACTTGTCATCTCACTTAATACCCCACTTAGTAGATTAACACGATACAATGTTTACACATTTTTATTTTATAGGTATTGAGGTCATTTAAAATGTGACGATGTGTCCACGAACATTCAATAAAATACTAATTTAAAAAAGATCAACATTTGAGTTCTGCTCAGCCAACAGAGAGATGGCAGAGGCCCGAAAAACAGGTGGAGGGCCACATCCACCACCAAAGTATTCTGAAACAGTATCTTTTCCTTCATCACAGGAGGATGATGATGATGATGATGATGATGATGATGATGATGATGATGATGATGATGATGAAACACTGTCTGCTGCCACAGGGAGCGATCCAGAGAGGCCTACTGAAGTGGGTCTTAATATTATGTAGAGCTACTGGCAGTGCTCTGCCCATTCACATTCTTTTACATTCTGGAGTGGAATTTGGAGTTGGACACGTACACTGAAGTGATGAGCATAGATAATGGACAAACAACCAGCACATTCTTGTCCTTCAACAGAACAACTGGCCATCACCAGGATTCCTCCTGGTCCATCAACTTCAACAGCGCAGCTTGACACAGTGAGATTTTTGGTCAATACCATGTTAAATCTGTATGTAGAACTGTAGGATTTAAATGTCGTCCATATGTTTCCCAGTTACGAGTGAAGGAGTTTTATAGAGTCCACCTCATGAAGAGTATAGAGTGAAAAGGAAATGGTCCATCTGGATCGCCAGATTAGAAAAACAGACCTTGAAATTCTATTACTGGAACACCAGTTGAGGTGGGTGCACTTCACAGGTGAAATATGTTAATGGATGGAACTATATTACAAATCCTGACTGCTGCTTTTGTACTTTTACTGAAAAAAGAAGACCAAACCACATGTGAATTTGTCATTATTTGACTGTTTTAATCAAAAGTAGTTTCTGCTGATTAGGTCCCTTATAGCCCTTCCATCCTGCATGTCTGCAGGGTGGATGGGATGGTTGTCCTCAGGATCATTCATTTGTACGGCAGGGTGTTGCTCTCCTCTAATAGTTGCAATATTATGGAGAACAACACATGCCACAGTGATGTCATATGCCCTCTCTGGGGTGACCCTGAGCTTATGCAGGCACTGGAACCAGGATTTGAGTATGCCTATGGCCATCTCTACCTGGGCTCCAGTCCTGCAGTGGGCCACATTAAAACGTTGTTGGGGCCCCGGCTCAGGGTCAGGGTAAGGGGTCAACAGAGTGGGCTGACATGGATAGCCTCGACCCCCCAGTAGGTAGCCATCCAGCACTCCTGTAATTATAGAGGACACATTTGAGCACATTAAAAAGGGAGACAAAGAATATTTGTACAAAGTTTTAGCTTCCTTACCGTGTGCAAATCTGTTGCTCAGACTATTCAATTTTCAATTCAATTCAATTCAATTTTATTTGTATAGCGCCAAATCACAACAGAAGTTGTCTCAGGACACTTTCCATATGGAGCTGGTACAGACCAAGCTCTTTTATCTACAAAGAAACCAACAGTTCCCCCATGAGCAAGCACTTGGCGACAGTGGCGAGGAAAAACTTCCTTTTAACAGGCAGAAACCTCGAGCAGAACCAGACTCTGGGTGGGCGGCCATCTGTCTCGACTGGTTGGGTGAGAGAGGAAGAGCAAGAGAGGGAGAGTGAGTGAGACAGACAGACAGACAGACAGACAGACAGACAGACAGACAGACAGACAGACAGACAGACAGACAGAAATGCAGTCAGAGAGAGAGAGAGAGAGACAGAGAGACAGACATGCAGGTAGGGCCAAGGCAGGAGACGCAGCTGAAATCCACAATCCAGATTCAGCCACTGTCCATGGGAACCTGCAAGACGACAAAGCACAGAGACTCCGGGGAAGGAGCTAAGTTAGTAACACGCCGTGGTAGGACATGAGAGCGTGCGGATGGAGAGGGACAGAAGGACAGAGGAGCTCGTTGTATCTTTGGAGGTCCCCCGACAGTCTAATCCTATAGCAGCATAACTAGGGGCTGGTCCAGGACAAGCCTGAGCCGGCCCTAACTATAAGCTTTATCAAAAAGGAAAGTTTTAAGCCTACTCTTAAATGTAGAGACAGTGTCTGCCTCCCGGACAAAGACTGGAAGATGGTTCCACAGGAGAGGAGCTTGATAGCTAAATGCTCTGACTCCTGTTCTGCTTTTTGAGACTTTAGGAACCATAAGTAGACCTGCATTCTGGGAACGCAGTGTTCGAGTAGGGCAATAAGGTACTATGAGCTCTTTAAGATAAGAAGGTGCCTGGCCATTTATGGCTTTGTAAGTAAGGAGGAGAATTTTAAACTCTATTCTAAACTTTACAGGGAGCCAGTGCAAAGTGGCGAGTATTGGAGAAATATGATCTCGCTTCCTGGTTTTTGTCAGAACACGTGCTGCAGCGTTCTGGAACAACTGGAGAATATTCAGCAACGAATTTGGGCAGCCTGATAGTAAGGAATTGCAATAATCCAGCCTGGAAGTTACGAATGCATGGACTAGTTTTTCTGCATCATTTTGAGACAAAATATGCCTGATTTTTGCGATATTACGTAGGTGAAAAAAGGCAGTCCTTGAAATTTGTTTAACATGGGAGTGAAAGGAAATGTCTTGGTCAAAGATGACTCCCAGATTCTTTACAGTGGTGCTGGAGGCCAGCGCAATGCCATCCATAGCTGCTATGTCATCAGAAAGTGACTTTCTAAGATGTTTAGGGCCTACTACTATAACTTCAGTTTTGTCCGAGTTTAGCATCAGAAAATTGCAGGTCATCCAGGTCTTTATGTCATGAAGACATGCTTGTAGTCTAGTTAACTGACTGGTTTCTTCCGGCTTCATTGATAAATATAGCTGGGTATCATCTGCATAGCAATGAAAATTTATTGAGTGCTTCCTGATAATCTTACCTAAAGGAAGCATATATAAGGTGAATAGAATTGGTCCAAGCACAGAACCCTGCGGAACTCCATAGCTGACTTAAGTGAGCACAGAGGAGTCGTCATTAACGCGTACAAACTGAGAGCGATCTGACAAGTAGTTCCCTTAATGCCAATGAAATGTTCCAGTGTCTGCAAGAGGATGCCATGGTGAATGGTGTCAAATGCAGCACTAAGATCCAATAAGACTAGTACAGAGACAAATCCTTTATCAGATGCATTTAGAAGGTCATTTGTAACTTTAACCAGTGCTGTCTATGTGCTCACTGGAAATCCTCAAATAAACTATTATTGTTTAGAAAGTCGCACAGCTGATTGGCAACTGCTTTCTCAAGAGTTTTTGAGAGAAAGGGAAGGTTGAATATCGGTCTATAGTTGGTTAAAAACCCTGGATCAAAAGTAGGCTTTTTAAGCAGCGGTTTTATCACAGCTACTTTAAAGGACTGTGGTACGTAGCCTGTTGATAAAGACAGATTGATCATGTATATATAATACTGAAGAGTCAATTAGAGGTAATACTTCTTTAAACAGCTTGGTCAGGATAGGATCTAAAATACAGGTTGATGATTTTGATGATGAAATTATTGAAATTAGTTGGTGAAGGTTGACAGGTGTAAAACAGTCTAAAACTGCGACAGACTGAATAACAGTTTCTACGGTTTCTGTGTTTGAAGACAAAACAGTACCTGTTGACGGCAGGAGCCGATGAATTCTGTCTCTAATAGTTAGAATTTTATCATTAAAGAAGCTCATGAAGTCATTACTGTTCAGAGCTAAAGGAATGGCTCTCTGTCAGCCTGGCTACAGTACTGAAGAGAAACCTGGGATTGTTCTTATTTTCCTCTATGAGTGCAGAGTAATAGGCTGCCCTGGCACTGCGGAGGGCTTTCCTGTATATTTTAAGACTGTCTTGCCAGGTGGACCGAAATTCTTCCAAATTGGTAGAACGCCATTTCCTTTCTATTTTCCGTGAAGTTTGCTTTAATTTGCGGGTTTGAGGAGTATACCATGGAGCTAACCTCCTCTGTTTAATTTTCTTCTTTTTTAGGGGAGCAACAGAGTCAAGTGTCATATGAACCTGTAGCTTGATCAACCAGGTAGTTAATCTGGGAGGGACTAACGTTAGCATAGGAATCCTTTGTTGTATTGAAACATAGCATTGAATTAAATACTGATGGGATCATATCCTTAAATTTAGCTACAGCACTATCAGACAGGAGTCTGGTATAAGAATTTTTGCCTACTGGCTGGTAGTCTGGTAATATGAATTCAAAGTTATTAAATGATGGTCCGATAAAAGAGGATTCTTTGAGGAGACTAATTAGTCTTCGATTTCAATGCCATATGTCAGAACAAGGTCGAGGGTGTGGTTAAAACAGTGAGTCGGTTCATGTACATTCTGATGGAAGCCAGCTGAGTCTAATACTGAGATAAACGCAGTGCTAAGGCTGTCATTATCAACGTCGACATGTACATTAGGGTCACCTACAATAATTACTTTATCTGCTTTAAGGACTAAACCTGATAGAAACTCCGAGAACTCAGCTATAAATTCGAGTAAGGACCAGGAGAGCGGTATACTCTGACAAATAAAACTGGCTGCACCATTTTTCATGAGAAAGAGTGAGAACAAGGCTTTCAAATGAGTTATAGTCGAGTTTAGGTTTAGGGTTGATCAAAAGGCTTGAGTCAAAAATGGCTGCAACTCCACCTCCTCTGCCGCTGCCTCGAGGAATGTGAGTATTAATATGGCTCGGAAGAGTAGCTTCATTTAGGCTCACATACTCTTCAGGACACAGCCAGGTTTCAGTCAGACAAAATAAATCAATATTATGGTCTGATATTAACTCATTTACTAGAACAGCTTTAGAGGACAGAGATCTGATGTTGAGGAGTCAACATTTAATTCTCCTATCTTGTACTATTGCAGAGGTTGTTTTAATTTTAATTAGATTCTTATGTTTAACTCCTCTTCTCTGTACTTTTGGTTTACTTAGTTTACGTGGTCGGGGGGCAGACACAGTCTCTATGGAGTGTTGGGTGGGTAACTGCTCTAATGGAGGCGCAGAGAAGCGTGTAGGACTGCAGCTCTGCCTCCTGGTCTCAACTCTGAGTTGTCAGGGGTTACGTTCAGAAATAAAATCGGTCAGATTTCTAGAGATGAGAGCTGCTCCCTCCAAAGTGGGATGGATGCCGTCTCTCCTAATCAGACCAGGTCTTCCCCAGAAAGTCTGCCAATTATCAATGAAGCCCACACCGTTTGCTGGACACCACCTCGACAGCCAGCGATTGAATAATGACATGCGGCTAAACATATCATCACTGGTCAGATTTGGCAGCGGTCCAGAGAAAACTACGGAGTCCGACATCGTTTTAGCATATGTACACACCGATTCCACATTAATTTTAGTGACCTCTGATTGGCGTAACCGGGTGTCATTACCGCCGACATGAATAACAATCTTACGGTATTTACGCTTAGCCTTAGCCAGCAGTTTCAAATTTGATTCGACCTCGCCCGCTCTGGTCCCCGAGAGGCATTTGACTATGGTCGCTGGTGTCGCTAACTTCACGTTTCTCAAAATGGAGCTGCCAATAATCAGAGTTGGTTTCTCGGCAGGTGTGTCGCCGAGTGGGGAGAACCTGTTAGAAACATGAAGCGGTTGGTGGTGACCCGTGGGCTTCAGCTTGGGACTATGCTTCCTTCGAACAGTCAACCAGCCTCCCTGGTTTCCCGGCTGCTCGGGAGCTGTCGAGGGACGGCTAGCCAGAGCTGCACTTGGTCGGTCCGCACCGGCTACGGGGGCCTGGCTAACTACAGCTAATGGTTTGGTTTCCATGGTGCAGAGCCGAGCTTCCAATTCACTAAGCCTTGCCTCCAACTCACCAAATAAACTACATTTATTACACGTACCAGTATCACTAAAGGAGGCAGAGGAGTAGCTAAACATGTGACAAACCAAGCAGGAGAGAGCTGGAGAGGGACAGAGAGAAGCCATCTCTAGCTGCTAGGCTAAGCTGATGTAGCTAGCAGAGCAGACAAGCACGTAGACAAATAAAATTGACGGTCGCTCAATGGACAGACTTATGGGTGCTTGAGCAGAACTAATGTTACTTTAGAGCGCGGACAATAGGCCGCTGTAACAAAACACAGAGCAAATTACACTCAGAGGAACAAGAGCGACAAACGCACGCTACTCCTAAGGCAGCAACCAGAAACAGGAAGTGAGACGATACGCTTACCTCAGCACGTCAGCACGTCAGCATCCTTTATCCTTTATACAATTGTGTATTTCACAGAGTGGCAAACCTTGCTCCATCCTTTCTTGTGAATGACTGAGTTGTCCAAACTGGTATTTTTTGACCATTCCATAACTTGCTGGTTTGTTGCTCCTGTCCCAACATGTTTGAAATGTGTTGCTGGCATAAAATTCAGAATAAGTATATATCCTGGGATCTCAGGCTTCCGGTTGAGTGAACGCTGGCGCGACTGGCTGCCGCTACTCTCCGGTTACTTTTAAGTGTTTTTATGGTTTTATGGCCTCTATGTGGCCTGAGTGTACTTAGATCACAGTAAACTCTGACTTTTCTGTTTCAGGGTTAGAAATATTTTAATGTGTCTTCAGCACAGAATTCCTTAACAGAAATTGTTCAGATGTGTTAGTGTGCCCTGTCAGACCAGTGGAGCGTTTTCGGGATCTTCACCCAAATGAGGTGGCAGATTTATTCAGCACCACTCAGAGAGTCGCCAACCTGGTGGAGAAGCACTTCAATATGGAGTTAGATCAGTCTCATAATTAATAAATGCACGCAGAAGGATTCACAAATGTATATTGGGATTTATATATAAATGTCTCTCAACACACAAATATTTTTCAATGCACACACAAATATTTCTCATTCTATATAAATGAAAAAATAATCCACATATAAATTAATAAAGTTCACAAATGTATTTTTGATGCACACACAAATGTAACTTGTTTTAAATATATATCACGGAAATCCACAAATATCTTTATCTAAAAAAAATTGCAATTTTCATCTAAATCATATATGTATATTGTGACATTTATTCACGAACTGTCGAATCTGCATTTGCGAACCGCTCTCCATTTGTGAACTCGGCTGCATTTGTGTGTGAATGTTTTTGAGACTCCCCTGCCGTCTTTCGATCCACAAATGCATTTTTTTTTAACAGGGAAGTATCTGTAGCCAATCAGATGTCGCCCTCTTTTCAGCCAATTGCAAGAACGTGCCCCACATGGGGGTGGGATGTACTTTTCAGCCAATCATATGAACGCGTCCGCACAGCACTATAAATGCCTGCCACAGCCAAGGACAGGCCGTCGTTGACCATGAACATGGTGTCCGGCAGTAGTAATGCGGAAAGTTTAAGTGAAACATTATACAGGTTTACTTAGTTTTCTTCGAGGTTGTGAGGTTTCCTCATAGTTAGAAAATTGTGTGAAATATATAGTTACGTGGTTTAAGTGTGTATCTAGTTTCATGAGCTAGCGAGCTATCATAGCATCAGCTAGCAACATATGCTAGCGGGCTATGCTAGCGTTCCCGCATGCTAAAAAGGTTAAGTTAACATCTTGCAATTAAATTGAAGTTATAGTAAATATAATGACTGTTTGACAGGGTCTGTCAGGCAGCAGCCCAGACATTTGTCCAGCTGTTGGCCTGGCCTTGGCATGCATGATTAAGTATGTTTTAGTTATGAGTACTTGGGACATTATAGATGTGACATCATGGCTAACAAGTAAGCTATACAATGCTTACAGACAACCAAGGATCATTAACTGCCTAACATCAGCCATTATATGATCCAAGTAACATTAGACCAGTATTACCCAAATTATTTTTCTGGGGACCCACCTTTTAAAAATGGCAAATCATTGTGAAGAGTTTCCCAATAGCCTGTATCTATAAATGATGAGAACAATGAATGTTGTTCATCATTTTTACCATGATTCATAAATCATATGTTGGTTTTATGTAAATGGTATTGAAAACATATACACACTTATTTTTATTTCATTGCACCAGTAAAACTACACACACAAAAATACGATATAGAGAGGTTAGAGGTTAGCGCTTCAGTAAGTAAACATAGCAACTTACCTGGCCAATATACTTATGTCACATTAGTAGCAGAAAACTTAGCATTAATTAGTAGAAAATTAGAAAAATAATTTTAGAAAAATTATTTACGTGCATTTATTAATTATGAGACTGATCTAACTCCATACTTCAATGCCACCTTGCTCACCATTGCTATCCAGGTAAAATATAATACTTCAACCTAATTAGCATAAATAGAAAACATCCAGGTTTTGGGTTTGAGTGTAAATATCACAGTTTAAATGAAAAGGTGGAACAGTATGATGCTGTGATGCTTTGTGGGGCAAAATATATTTCAGTCATGTCTCAAGAAATTTTAATGGATAATATGATTGGAAGGGGTTAAAAGAGAGTGGAGCAGATCAGGGTTCTCAACCCCAGAAAATGAGCTGTTTATATTTGAAACATGTTAAAATAGTCTCATTGTATTGGCTGTTTTTTTTCTCATGTTTGAAGAAAATAAGATTTATAAAACTTAATAAAACATAGGACGACATGAAAAGATAGAAACTCAGCTCAGCAGCTGAGCAAAATTTGGCCTGTTGTTGTTTTCAGTATGATTCAACTCTGCTCTCATATGATGGAAGCTAAATACAGAGCTGACTCTGACACCCTGTCAGGCTCTCGTCTCAGCCTTGAATAGCCTGTTCTGCATAACTGGTGATATATATGCTAATATCAAGGTAGCACCTAGCTCACTCTGCAGCCCTGTCAGGGAAAATTGTTTCACAAGTAAGGAGAGAGAAAGAAAGAAAAATCAGAGCAGTAGAGAGTAATCTTTGCTTGGATATCATTTTCTTTGCATGGGGAGGTGATGATAGGAGATTAGTTGTGACAGTTCCTGGGTTACAGCCAATGCATTAAAGGAGAACTCTTTGCAGGAGGGGGAAAGTGCCACTCCTGTGACAAATAATATCACACAAATCAACTTCACTGAAAGGTTGGTGGTGAAAGAAAAAAACTGAATTGCGATATAGTGGCTGCATGTTTCCACCATCATTATTAAAAAATTACAGTGGAGTTCATCAGATTTTATGTATTTATTTATTTATTCACTTGCCAATCACTGTCTGATGCATATTAGAGCCATGCAAAGTCCAGTTATTACTTTCTGACAAATACAGAAGTATAAATTCAAATGTGAAACATATACCTATTTTTCCTTAGAAGTAGACAAGTGTTAAAACATTTCACTCTCAGCAGATGAAGAAGTAGCTGTGCTTTGTAGCAGGCCAGTTTAAAAGAAAGAGATAAAGACAACATACATAACACATGTAACATACCCATTTAGCAAGCGTGTGACTAGACTTTACTGCTTGAGTGGCTTCTTTGTTAGCAATGGCTTGTGCCACATTCATGTGGTCCTTTTTTGTCTTTATCAAATAAGGGATGATTTCACATTATGGTGTGCTCATTGTTTTCAAGCCTTGAAACCTTGCCTGCAGTATATAAATGATACAAAAGGCATATAAATTGAGAAGCTTGTTTATTTATGTATTACTTGAAGAGTATGTACACATCACTTACACCTTATTCTTCAATTATCATCTCAAGAGAGGCTACTGGCAAGTGAGAGAATTGGTAGGAGAGAGAGATTATGAAAATTGATTGAAGAGATAGCATAAATACAGCCATTGGCAGACCATGTTTCTTTGGCACGCTTATGGTCAGCAGATTTGTCATTATTGATGGGTGCCATTTCAGTGAATGTTTATGCTTCCCCCCTTTTTTTCTTTTTGTTTAGAATGATGAAAAATATGGGAGATTGAGGGAAAATATTTAAATGGAAGGACAGTGGAAGAGAAGGGTAAAAACCAGTTGGATTAACAGGTCTCGTCCATCCAAAGTAATCCCATTCACGAATATTCTCTAACCCTGACCCAATTAATTTGCTGCCTGGTATGCAAAGGTGCATTTTGAAACAACTGGATGTTATGCATTTCTTATTTTTGTCATGCATGTGTACCTGTACACCACTTATGTGCACCATCATGTCTCTTGCACAAATCTTCAAATTTTGTGTCACTGCATTTACTTGACACTGAACCAGGCAAATATTAAATGTTCATTAGTTACAAGGGGCACATGTTGTAGGGTATCAAATAGACTGTCACATGGCCATAACTAACTGAATCCCCACATTAGTGTGTATATGACAGCCAGAATGGATAGAAAAAGATCAGTTTTATTCACATTTCTCTGCATTTGTGTGGGCACAGCCATGACAAAGTTTTATTTCAGTGGATGAAGGTCTTATTAAAGTGTATAAAATATAACTACTCATCTTGTCACTTGAGAAAAAAAAGAAAGAAAGAAAAATTGGATAAAGGATAAATGTCTTGACAAAGGATACAATGAAACATATCAGAGGTAAAATCTTTGTTATATGTAATTGAAGTAAAGAAGTATGGTACTGAAGCTCATCTGAAATTAAAACCTCTATCTGAATTATTAATGTAAATATTTCTGAATATCCAGCTCCTTTCTAATTACCTCTCTCTGTTCCCTCCAGGATGGCCCTGAAGCCGGACAAACCGTGAAGGTGAGAACTTAATAATTCACTGCCGTTAAATATGTCATGAGGCCTCTGCAACAGTTACACACCATTAAATAATCATTGCATTTACAATGCTAAACTCTTGGCATGGCTGAATAATTTAGAGGTCTTTTCTAAAATGTTTAAATTATTTTTGGTTTGGTTGGAGGCTGTATGGAATGAATCAAATGGCTGACTTGGGACTCGCTGAGGTCCATGTAAGTTAAAATGAGAAGGACAGAATAATTTCCCGTAACTGCAACTCAAAGCTCTACTCCAATATGCTGTATTTCTGCTATTTTTGGTACAAGATTTATTATATTGTAATGCATTCATTCTGAAGATAGTTTTGTTATATATACTATAAGCTGAGTCCTAGTTTACAATGATGTACACTTTGTAACTGTATCTTGTATCACCCTGTTTTGATGCCTTAGAAACAGTTGTTGAAGGGGCTTTTTTGTGACGAGGTTGTATTTTTTTTTTTTTTGTCATCTGTTTATTGACAGTGTTAAATTGTATGAGACTTTGCTTCAAATGTGGATGACTGCTCTAAGTGTTACCCCGCTGAACGATCTTTACACACATGTGTTTGCTGACAAATTCTGGGGTTCTTGCGAAAATTGCAATGTGAAAAGAGACTAAGGGCATATTCAGACCAGGAACGTCCTTCAGTCTGCTGTCTTTAGTTTGAACCAAAATACAATGTTTCTTTTTTGGTTTGCTGCGGTTCCTTTTCACATTGCAATTTTTGCGAGAGCCCCAGAATTTGTCAACAAACCCACGTGTGCAAAGATCGTGGAAGTGCAGTGAAAACAAACTATGGAGATTGTGGAGATTCAGCGTGTTGCGCTCGTTGTGCTTATATTGATTTATTTCATACAGTTACAAACCTTTGGAGCATCAGAGACGTACTGAATGTATTAAAAATTCATTTCCTTTTTTATGTGTGTTTTCCAGCATACTTTTTATGTTGTCGTTTACGCAAGATCTCCAAAGACATTTCGTCTCCTCTTCACTCCATGTTGAGCCACGACTCATTTTAAACCGATGGTCTGATAACGTGCTGCTAATCTTTGGAGTTACCAAAGTTAAGTAGCTAAGGGTGGCCACAGTTGGCAGCAATTCGCAATTAACTCACTTTAGCAACAAGTAAAGCTATACTTCCAGCAGAGAACTCTGAACTCCCAGTCGAGTTGTGTTCACTGGAAGGCTGCTGAGCCCAGTACAGTTAGAAGTAGTAGTGGTCATCTTATTTTTGCAATAAATGAAGCTACTATCTGGCCATCAGGGAACTCCATTAATCAGGTGTCTCCACAAAGCATGTGCCCCCACATGCACGTGTGTGTGTGTGTGTGTGTGTGTGTGTGTGTGTGTGTGTGTGTGTGTATGTGTGTGTGTGTGTGTGTGTGTGTGTTGGGGGGTACATGCACATCCCACATGTCAAAATTGGTCTTACCCAGTGATGGGTCGCACAGGCTACTTACACTAATATACCATATTCAGCAATGGATTACAGTCCACTAGTGGTCCAGATCTGGATGCCAGGACACAAGCCACATATGGCCCATGTCATAGCCATATCTCAGTCAACTGTATGACCATAGCTGGCTCTGTTCTGGCCCTGTGTTGGACCAAACATGTTTCGGCACTGGTTTCAGATGTCAGCCTTAGCTAAACCTTAACCAAGCCACTCAATTAATACAGATTTGCCTTATCTGGCATGGATGAAAAATGCCTCAACAAGGACAGAATTACGGACAAATATTTATTGATATTTTCAGATCAGATTTCAAAAACTGTAAATGTAATTTGTCAGACAATCTATGAACTTATATATATATTAATTATTATAATTATAATAATTATTATTATTATTATTATTATTATTATTATTATTATTTTTACCTTCATCCATCTCCTCCTCTGTTCACATCTCCTCTCACCTCCTTTTTCCACCCCCTCCTCTCCTCCACTGTGCAAACTACGGGGGAGCCAGGGGGGAGCTTGGCTCCTCTTAATGAGACATTCTTCTGAAAACATAATTAAATTTTGAGGGGTCCCTAAAATATTGTCAATATGCTAATGTATGCTGGTTGCTTTTGTGACCTGCTATTACTTAATGAGTCTCTTTCGGGCCCTGGGTAAGAAACAGCACGGAGACAGCATCTATGTCAGAAAGTGTATCTTTTGAATCTCGGCCACGAACAACTTCTTCTGACCAGCAATACATGCCTACAACAACTCAAAGATCATCCCTCAGGTGCGATGTATCGCTCTGCTGACATTTAACAATCTTAAACACATCATAAATAGAATATGGATCAACATAAAATTTTACAATAAACAAATAATATTAAAGATAATCAACATAAAAATAAGAGTCCCCCAATTAATTGTTTACAAAAATAAATCTCTTCTTACACAATTTTTTCCATGCATTTCTATCTTCATCATCATTGATCATGCTTTTAATTAGGGTATTATTGATGTATGATCATCATGCGTGAGGTTGATTCACCCTAATATTCACTCTAAGATACTGGCGTGCATGCTATTCTTGCAATCACCATCGAAGCATGGCGGCGCAATATAAATTCTGATTCATGTTATCCCCACTGAAAGAAAAACGAGCTCCCCCCCAAAGCCATGTCATACTTCGCACACTGCTCTCCGCTCCTCCCCTGTCAGGACTGCATATGTAGTGATGTGAAGACAAACAGCTAAATGAGGAAATTCATCCAGTACACACCAGGCCTGAAGAGTGTTTTTGGCAATGGTTTACGAGTGTTCATTCCCATTTTGAACCAGCTGTACTCTCTTCATGCTCTCCTCCTCGTCCTCTCTCTCCTGCTGCCATCCCTATCCAGAGCCAGATTTAGCCATCTTTTGATGGTGGAATCTATTTCTTCATCCGTGGCCCTAGGATAGGATAGGATAGGATAGGATAGGATAGGATAGGATAGGATAGGATAGGATAGGATAAGAAGGAAGGATATAGAAGCGAAAGAAGAAATAAGCATGTAGTGCAATTAAAGAGAAATTTATATATATATATATATACACACACAAAACATATATGCAAAATATATATACAGATAACTAAACAAATATATACACTCAGACAAGGGCCATTCAGAGGGAGAGTTGTATAGTTTGATGGCCACAGGCAGGAATGATTTCCTGTGGTGTTCAGTCTTGCATATTGGTGGGATGAGTATGATATGGACTCATGATTTGAAATGATCCTTTTGTATCACCAATTATGTGGCTACTGGGTTTTAAAGGACCATTTTACTAAAAATATAGCCAGATACCCTAGTGACAGACATTCTGCATTGATATTTACATGTATCTGGTACCATCCACCTACTAAGCTCCAATATGGTTCCAGAAAGCTCAGCAAATCTCAGCACCGTATGACTCAGAGCCACATGCAGTTTTAAAAGTACAGTGATATTGTCTCTTCCCAAGTTCTGAAGTGTGAAACCCCAAGAAGTACTTATTGTTGAATTGTGTGGCTCTGTGTGATACAATGCTTGGTTTGACAACATGTCTTCAGGAAATCACACAAATGAACACAAGGAGGAAAATATAAACCACATGAACCAGTCATGGTTGCCTGTAGGCTTTCTCCTTAAACTGATGAGCAAAAGTATGGTCTATATGTGTAAATTAGGGCTGTCAGAATGGGCCAAAAAGCACGTTTGATTATTCCTGCTAAAATAACCAAAAAACAAAACAAAACAAAACATTGGTTCGAACCATTTTGGCATATTCTGTCTGTACAAGGGCATAACTACTTGTATAGGTATATACATATATTTCAATATAAACATGTCCTTTAAAACAGTGTTTCTCAACAGATCTGGCTTTGGGACCCATCATCACCCCTTAATGACAAGCCAGGACTCAGGCCCCAGCACAAATAGATGTCCTTCCACTGGCTAAAAAAAATCCCCTTCAAAGTAAAAGCAGATGATTTTTTTTTCTTTTTTCTTTTTGCAATTCTTTATTTAGAAGATGAGAAAAATCACCACATATAAATGGCCTTGTTAATACAGAGAAGATTAAGAGTCCATAATAAATAATAACAGCTTGACTAAATTAACCTTTCCCCTCTCATTATCTTTTTTTTTTTTTTTTGCCCAGACAAAGGCCCATGGCCAACTGAAAGCGTGTCTGCAACCCACCTTCAACCTGAAATACCCATAGAAGAATGTTCCAAATTATTTAAAACAATATATATATAAATATATTTCAAAGGCTTAAAATAAGAATGAAATGCCAATAACAAGATGCTATTTTTTTGGGCTAAGCTACTTTGCAATAAAATTGAGAAGACATCAGATAATAAAAATCAAAATCAAAATAATAATAAGATAATTTATTTAAAAGTATTTTTATTGCATATTTGAAATTTTAAAATTCACCACTGGCTATGGCATTTAAATAACAAAAATAGAGATGAAAGAACACAATTTTCCAACTTTTTTTGATCATGTTAGACTAAAACACTGTTATAGTGCTTTATCTTATGTAATTTCTGCACATTGAAATGCTATCAAATTTTGAGTATGTGTTTTGGCCCCTATAAATCAAACAGAACAACAACAGTAAGGACATAAACCATAAGCAATCCCTGAAGTGAATGTATGTGAAACTGTCACTGCACAGATGCAAGAATCGATTATTGAAGCTGGTTAACAGCTAGCCATATTTACCTTGTTAGGCCCTTCATTATCATTCAAGCCAGACACGGTCTTTGTAAGCTAACTGCCAATGTATTGTCTAAAAGTAATGTTATAGCCTTTGCAACTTTGCAATAGCGAACAGCCTGACAACAGGCTAATGGCCACTTTTCCAATTTCTCCCAGACATTCTGAAAAAAAAAAAAAAAGAAAAAGTTAAAATGTTAAAAGTGGCAAAGTACAAGACTGTACTATGTATTTTAAGTAACACATTTATTATTATTGTTGTTTCTATTATTTTGACCAAACAAGTGAGAGACAAAATACAATTATTGACAATAAACAAAACAATAGTATGGATACAATGGTATCTAATAGATCATACTAACTGTGTGTTTAATGATGTTTAATGGGTTTTTATTAAAAAAAAAAAAAAAAAAAAAGTACTATGAACACATTTCCAGCAGCAGTGGTGTCGTTAGGCCTATTTTAGGGGGGCTTAACCGGCTTAACCGGCAGTCGTGGGTGGGGGCCCTGATGACCCAAACCCTGGACAACGACTCTGGCTATGGGGACATGGAATGTCACCTCGCTGGGGGGGGGAGAGCCTGAGCTAGTGTGGGAGGTTGAGCGGTACCAGCTAGAGATAGTAGGTCTCTCACTGTTGTTTCAGCCTACGGGCCAAACAGCAATGTAGAGTACCTGGCCTAACCCTAACCCTGGGAGGGGTACTAGAAAGTGCTCCAACCGGGGACTCCATTGGACTCCAATGCTCACATGAGTAGCGACAGTGATACCTGGAGGGGTGTGATTGGGAGGAATGGCCTCCCCGATCTGAACCCGAGCGGGGTTCTGTTATTGGATTTGTGTGCTAGTCACAGTTTGTCCATAATGAACACCATGTTCAAGCAAAAGGGTGTCCATCAGTGCACGTGGCACCAGGACACCCTAGGCCAGAGGTCAGTGATCGACTTTGTAGTCATATCATCTGACCTTCGGCGGTATATATTGGACACTGGGGTAAACAGTGGGGCTGAGCTGTCAACTGATCATGACTTGGTGGTGAGTTGGATCCGGTGGCAGGGGAGGAAGCGGGACAGATTTGGCAGACCCAAACGTACCATGAGGGTCTGATGGGAACGTCTGGCGGAACCTGCTGTCAGGGAGGTCTTCAACTCAATTCAATTCAATTCAATTTTATTTGTATAGCGCCAAATCACAACAGAAGTTGTCTCAGGACACTTTCCATATAGAGCTGGTACAGACCAAGCTCTTTTATCTACAAAGAAACCAACAATTCCCCCATGAGCAAGCACTTGGCGACAGTGGCGAGGAAAAACTTCCTTTTAACAGGCAGAAACCTCGAGCAGAACCAGACTCTGGGTGGGCGGCCATCTGCCTCGACCGGTTGGGTGAGAGAGGAAGAGCAAGAGAGGGAGAGTGAGACAGACAGACAGACAGACAGACAGACAGACAGACAGACAGACAGACAGAAATGGAGTCAGAGAGAGAGAGAGAGAGAGAGAGACAGAGACAGAGACAGAGACAGAGACAGAGAGACAGACATGCAGTCACAGTAACAGTGACAGTGGATGTAATAACAGCAGTAGCAGTTGCAGTGGATGTCAGGCAGGGCCAAGGCAGGACATGCAGCTGAAATCCACAATCCAGATTCAGCCACTGTCCATGGGAACCTGCAAGACGACAAAGCACAGAGACTCCGGGGAAGGAGCTAAGTTAGTAACACGCCGTGGTAGGACATGAGAGCGTGCGGATGGAGAGGGACAGAAGGACGGAGGAGCTCGGTGTAACTTTGGATGTCCCCCGACAGTCTAATCCTATGGCAGCATAACTAGGGGCTGGTCCAGGACAAGCCTGAGCCAGCCCTAACTATAAGCTTTATCAAAAAGGAAAGTTTTAAGCCTACTCTTAAATGTAGAGACAGTGTCTGCCTCCCGGACAAAGACTGGAAGATGGTTCCACAGGAGAGGAGCTTGATAGCTAAATGCTCTGACTCCTGTTCTGCTTTTTGAGACTTTAGGAACCATAAGTAGACCTGCATTCTGGGAACGCAGTGTTCGAGTAGGGCAATAAGGTACTATGAGCTCTTTAAGATAAGAAGGTGCCTGGCCATTTATGGCTTTGTAAGTAAGGAGGAGAATTTTAAACTCTATTCTAAACTTTACAGGGAGCCAGTGCAAAGTGGCGAGTATTGGAGAAATATGATCTCGCTTCCTGGTTTTTGTCAGAACACGTGCTGCAGCGTTCTGGAGCAACTGGAGAATATTCAGCAACGAATTTGGGCAGCCTGATAGTGAAGAATTGCAATAATCAAGCCTGGAAGTTACGAATGCATGGACTAGTTTTTCTGCATCATTTTGAGACAAAATATGCCTGATTTTTGCGATATTACGTAGGTGAAAAAAGGCAGTCCTTGAAATTTGTTTTACATGGGAGTGAAAGGACATGTCTTGGTCAAAGATAACTCCCAGATTCTTTACAGTGGTGCTGGAGGCCAGCGCAATGCCATCCATAACTGCTATGTCATCAGAAAGTGACTTTCTAAGATGTTTAGGGCCTACTACTATAACTTCAGTTTTGTCCGAGTTTAGCATCAGAAAATTGCAGGTCATCCAGGTCTTTATGTCATGAAGACATGCTTGTAGTCTAGTTAACTGACTGGTTTCTTCCGGTTTCATTGATAAATATAGCTGGGTATCATCTGCATAGCAATGAAAATTTATTGAGTGCTTCCTGATAATCTTACCTAAAGGAAGCATATATAAGGTGAATAGAATTGGTCCAAACACAGAACCCTGCGGAACTCCATAGCTGACTTTAGTGAGCACAGAGGAGTCGTCATTAACGCGTACAAACTGAGAGCGATCTGACAAGTAGGATTTAAACCAGCTTAGCGCAGTTCCCTTAATGCCAATGAAATGTTCCAGTGTCTGCAATAGGATGCCATGGTCAATGGTGTCAAATGCAGCACTAAGATCCAGTAAGACTAGTACAGAGACAAATCCTTTATCAGATGCAATTAGAAGGTCATTTGTAACTTTAACCAGTGCTGTCTCTGTGCTATGATGCACTCTAAATCCTGACTGGAAATCCTCGAATAAACTATTATTGTTTAGAAAGTCGCACAGCTGATTGGCAACTGCTTTCTCAAGAGTTTTTGAGAGAAAGGGAAGGTTGGATATCGGTCTATAGTTGGCTAAAACCCCTGGATCAAGAGTAGGCTTTTTCAGTAGCGGTTTTATCACAGCTACTTTAAAGGACTGTGGTACGTAGCCTGTTGATAAAGAGAGATTGATCATGTCTAAAACTGAAGAGTCAATTAGAGGTAATACTTCTTTAAACAGCTTAGTCGGGATAGGATCTAAAATACAGGTAGATGATTTTGATGATGAAATTATTGAAATTAGTTGGTGAAGGTCAACAGGAGTAAAACAGTCTAAAACTGCGACAGGCTGAGTAACAGTTTCTACGATTTCTGCGTTTGAAGACAAAACAGTACCTGTTAACGGCAGGAGTCGATGAATTCTGTCTCTAATAGTTAGAATTTTATCATTAAAGAAGCTCATGAAGTCATTACTGTTCAGAGCTAAAGGAATACATGGTTCAACAGAATTATGGCTCTCTGTCAGCCTGGCTACAGTGCTGAAGAGAAACCTGGGATTGTTCTTATTTTCCTCTATTAGTGCAGAGTAATAGGCTACCCTGGCACTGCGGAGGGCTTTCCTGTATATTTTAAGACTGTCTTGCCAGGCGGACCGAAATTCTTCCAAATTGATAGAACGCCATTTCCTTTCTATTTTCCGTGAAGTTTGCTTTAATTTGCGGGTTTGAGGAGTATACCATGGAGCTAACCTCCTATGTTTAATTTTCTTCTTTTTTAGGGGAGCAACAGAGTCAAGTGTCATACGCAACGATCCTGTAGCACTATCAACCAGGAAGTCAATCTGGGAGGGACTAACGTTAGCATAAGACTCCTCTGTTGTATTGAGACATGGCATTGAATTAAATACTGATGGGATCATATCCTTAAATTTAGCTACAGCACTATCAGACAGGAGTCTGGTATAAGAATTTTTGCCTACTGGCTGGTAGTGTTAGGACCTGGCAGTGTGTCTCTCCCTTTTGTGTCATTTTCCCCTGTTTTCCCCAGTGTGTTTTGTCTGTTTGTCTCCCCCTGTCTGTCCAGGACCGTGCAGTAAGGCTGCACCTGCCAGTCAAGCTCCACCTGCCTGCCTCCTCTCACACCTGCAGATCATCAGCTCATCAGCAGCTGCATTTAACCCAGGCTTTTCCCTCCAGTACTCGTCAGATCGTCTGCTTACCTCCGTGGTAGTCTGTCGTTCCTCTGTCCGTAGACTTTTTCTTCTGTGTGCGTCCGGTCCATTCTGACCTGTGTTTTTGTCTGCCCTCTTCCAGGAGCCTTTTGCCCTGTGGATAAGCCCTCAGCCCAGCCTAGCCTCGGTCGTGAGAGGAGTTGGAGCTTCCAGCAGAGTGTTTGTTTGCTCTCGCCTTTAGTTTTTTCCCGTTTTTGTGGACACCTTTAGTTGCTCTGTGCAGAGTGTTTGTTTGCTCTCGCCTTTAGTTTTTTCCCGTTTTGGAGGACACCTTTAGTTGGACGTTGCAGAGTGTTTTTGTGCTCTCGCTTTTCGTTACCCGTTTTTGTGGACACCTTTTGTTAATAAACCTTCTGTTGAATTTACCTGCCTTAGTTTGTACTCTCTCAAGCCATCCCTGAGAGTTCACCTTCCTCTGGTCTTGGTGTGTGTACTCACATAACAGGTAGTCTGGTAATATGAATTCGAAAGTTATTAAATGATGGTCTGATAAAAGAGGATTCTGTGAGGAGACTATTAAGTCTTCGATTTCAATGCCATATGTCAGAACAAGGTCGAGGGTGTGGTTAAAACAGTGAGTCGGTTCATGTACATTCTGGCGGAAGCCAACTGAGTCTAATACTGAGATAAACGCAGTGCTAAGGCTGTCATTATCAACGTCGACATGTACATTAAAGTCACCTACAATAATTACTTTATCTGCTTCAAGAACTAAACTTGATAGAAACTCCGAGAACTCAGCTATAAATTCGGAGTAAGGACCAGGAGAGCGGTATACTACAACAAATAAAAGTGGCTGCACTGTTTTCCATTTCTCATGAGAAAGAGTGAGAACAAGGCTTTCAAATGAGTTATAGTCGAGTTTAGGTTTAGGGTTGATCAAAAGGCTTGAGTCAAAAATGGCTGCAACTCCACCTCCTCTGCCGCTGCCTCGAGGAATGTGGGTATTAATATGGCTCGGAGGAGTAGCTTCATTTAGGCTCACATACTCTTCAGGACACAGCCAGGTTTCAGTCAGACAAAATAAATCAGCATTATGGTCTGATATTAACTCATTTACTAGAACAGCTTTAGAGGACAGAGATCTGATGTTAAGGAGTCCACATTTAATTCTCCTATCTTGTTGTACTATTGCAGAGGTTGTTCTAATTTTAATTAGATTCTTATGTTTAACTCCTCTTCTCTGTACTTTTGGTTTACTTAGTTTACGTGGTCGGGGGGCAGACACAGTCTCTATGGAGTGTTGGGTGGGTAACTGCTCTAATGGAGGCGCAGAGAAGCGTGTAGGACTGCAGCTCTGCCTCCTGGTCTCAACTCTGAGTTGTCAGGGGTTAGGTTCATAAATAAAATCGGTCAGATTTCTGGAGATGAGAGCTGCTCCCTCCAAAGTGGGATGGATGCCGTCTCTCCTAATCAGACCAGGTCTTCCCCAGAAAGTCTGCCAATTATCAATGAAGCCCACACCGTTTGCTGGACACCACCTCGACAGCCAGCGATTGAACGATGACATGCGGCTAAACATGTCATCACTGGTCAGATTTGGCAGGGGTCCAGAGAAAACTACGGAGTCCGACATCGTTTTAGCATATGTACACACCGATTCCACATTAATTTTAGTGACCTCCGATTGGCGTAACCGGGTGTCATTACCGCCGACGTGAATAACAATCTTACGGTATTTACGCTTATCCTTAGCCAGCAGTTTCAAATTTGATTCGACGTCGCCCGCTCTGGCCCCCGGCAGGCATTTGACTATGGTCGCTGGTGTCGCTAACTTCACATTTCTCAAAATGGAGCTGCCAATAATCAGAGTTGGTTTCTCAGCGGGTGTGTCGCCGAGTGGGGAGAACCTGTTAGAAACATGAAGCGGTTGGTGGTGACCCGTGGGCTTCAGCTTGGGACTATGCTTCCTTTGAACAGTCACCCAGCCTCCCTGGTTTCCCGGCTGCTCGGGAGCTGTCGAGGGACGGCTAGCCGGAGCTGCACTTGGTCGGTCCGCACCGACTACGGGGGCCTGGCTAACTATAGCTAATGGTTTTGTTTCCATGGTGCGGAGCCGAGCTTCCAATTCACTAAGCCTCGCCTCCAACTCACCAAATAAACTACATTTATTACACGTACCAGTATCACTAAAGGAGGCAGAGGAGTAGCTAAACATGTGACACACCAAGCAGGAGAGAGCTGGAGAGGGACAGAGAGAAGCCATCGCTAGCTGCTAGGCTAAGTTGGTATAGCTAACAGAGCAGACAAGCGCGTAGACAAATAAAATTGACGGTCGCTAAATAAACAGACTTATGGGTGCTTGAGCAGAACTAATGTTACTCTAGAGCGCGGATAAAAGGCCGCTGTAACAAAACACAGAGCAAATTACACTCAGAGGAACAAGAGCGACAAACGCACACTACTCATAAGGCAGCAACCAGAAACAGGAAGTGAGACGATACGCTTACCTCCCACCTCCGGGAGAGCTTCGACCAGATTCTGAGGGAGGTTGGAGATATTGAGTCCGAATGGACCATGTTCTCCACTTCCATTGTTGATCCAGCTGTCTGTAGCTGTGGCCGTAAAGTCGCTGGTGCCAGTCGTGGTGGCAACCCCCGAACCCGGTGGTGGACACCAGAAGTAAGGGATGCCGTCAAGCTGAAGAAGGAATCCTGGCTGGCTCATGGGACTCCTGAGGCAGCTGACAGGTACCAGCAGGCCAAGTGTGCGGCAGCTCGGGCGGTTGTAGAAGCAAAAACTTGGGTCTGGGAGGAGTTCGGGGAGGCCATGGAAGAGGACTACTGGTCAGCCTCGAAGAAATTCTGGCAAACCGTTCGGCGCCTCAGGAAGGGGAAGCAGCGCTCTGCCAACACTGTTTACAGTGGAGATGGGGAGCTGTTGACCTCGACTGGGGATATTGTCAGGCGGTGGAAGGAATACTTCAAGGATCTCCTCAATCCCACTGTCATGTCTTCTGACTGGGGACTTGGAGGTCGATTCATCCAATCATTCATCAAGCTCCTCAGTGGCAAAGCACCAGGAATGGATGAGATCCACCCTGAGTACCTCAAGTCTCTGGATGTTGTAGGGCTATCCTGGTTGACATGCTTCTGCAACATAGCGTGGCAGTCAGGGACGGTGCCTCTGGACTGGCAGACTGGGGTTGTGGTCCCTCTTTTTAAAAAGGAGGACCGGAGAGTGTGTTCCAACTATCGGGGGATCACACTCCTCAGCCTCCCTGGGAAAGTCTATTCCAGGGTACTGGAGAGGAGAATCCAGCCAATAGTCGAACCTTGGATTCAGGAGGAACAATGCAGTTTTCGTCCCGGCCGTGGAACACTGGACCAGCTCTATACCCTCCACAGGGTGTTTGAGGGTTCGTGGGAGTTTGCCCAACCAGTCCACATGTGTGGACATGGAGAAGGCATTCGACTGTGTTCCTCGCATCATTCTGTGGGAGGTGCTCCTGGAGTATGGGGTTGGAGGCCCTCTGCTGAGGGCTGTACAGTCCCTGTATAACCGGAGCAGGAGCTTGGTCCGCATTGCCGGCAGTAAGTTGGACCTGTTCCCGGTGCATGTTGGACTCTGGCAAGGCTGCCCTTTGTCACCGGCTCTGTTCATTATTTTTATGGACAGAAATTCTAAGCACAGCCAGGGGCAGGAGGGGGTTCGATTCAGGAGCCGGCAGATTTTGTCTCTGCTTTTTGGGGATGATGTTGTCTTGTTGGCTACCTCGAGCCAGGACCTTCAGCATGCACTGGGGCAGTTCGCAGCCAAGTGTGATGCAGCTGGGATGAGAGTCAGCACGTCAAAGTCCAAGGCCATGGTTCTCAACTGGAAAAAGGTGGCTTGCCCCCTCCAGGTTGGGGGAGAGTTCCTGCCTCAAATGGAGGAGAAGATTAAGTGTCTTAGGATCTTGTTCACGAGTGAGGGAAGGATGGAGCGTGAGATTGACAGGCAGATCGGTGCAGCGGCAACAATAATGTGGTCGCTGTATCGGTCTGTCGTGGTGAAGAAGGAGCTGAGCCGAAAGGCGAAGCTCTCTATCTACCACTCAATCTACATTCGTACTCTCACCTATGGTCATGAACTTTGGGTCATGACCGAAAGAACGATGTCCTGGATACAAGTGGCTGTAATGAGTTTCCTCTGCAGGGTGGCAGGGCGCTCCCTTAGAGATAGGGTGAGGAGCTCTGTCACCCAGGAGGAACTCAGAGTAGAGTCGCTGCTCCTCCAAATCGAGAGGAGTCAGCTGAGGTGGCTCGGGCATCTCTATCAGATGCCCGCTGGACGCCTCCCTAGGGAGGTGTTCCAGGCATGTCCCACTGGGAGGAGGCCCCGAGGAAGACCCAGGACAGGCTGGAGTGACTATATCACTTGGCTGGCCTGGGAATGCCTCAGGTTCCCCCCGGAAGAGCTACAGGAAGTGTCCGGGGAGAGGGAAGTTTGGGCGTCCCTGCTCAGATTGCTGCCCCCGCGACCCCGTCCCGGGTGAAGCAGGAGAAGATAGATGGATGGATGGGGGGATGGATGGATGGATGGATGGATGTATATGTGTGTGTGTGTGTGTGTGTGTGTGTGTATTTTTTTTTACAAAAAATACCAACATATTCAATATAAAGTGGCCAGAATATGAGTTTAAATAAATAATCACACCAATCAATCAATCAATCAATCAATCAATCAATCAATCAATCAATCAATCAATCAATCAATCAATATCCTTTATTTAACCAGGTAAAAAGACTCATTGAGATTAAAATCTCTTTTTCAAGAGCAACCTGGCCAAGAGGGCAGCAAAGACAAAGTTACAACAATACATACAACAACAACAACAGCAATCACACACTATAGAAACAGAAAGTACTTACAACATTGACACAAGAGCACACGACAGATCAAAATAATTTAAAACATTTCAGCAGTAAAACAATTTAGAAACAAGTACATTGCCCAATAGAACTGGCTTCTCTGTCCTTTAAAATGGACTGAAATTCCCCCAAAGTGATCAGTTCAGGTAGCCTCAGATCCTTCTGCAAGTCATTCCATGACCAGGGGGCAGCATATCTGAAGGCTTTTTTACCAAGATCTGTGTTGGCTCTAGGAACCAACATGCGGAGGACGTCCTGTGAGCGAAGGCTGTACCGACTAGAATCTCTACACATATAAGAACACAAATACGTGGGAACCAGCCCGAGAAGAGATTTATATATAAAAACCATACATCAAGAGAATCTGCGGACAGACAAGGATGGACAGTTTGCCGTTGCATACAAAGTGATATACAGTATCCATTTTTTTCAAGTAAGTGTCAGGTGCATTCATAAAAAGCAAGTCTCCATAATCTAAAAAAAGGAATGAAAGTGGTCAGGATCAAGCGTTTTCTAACTTGTGGGGAAAAACAGGACTTGTTTCTAAAGAAAAAGCCCAATTTGATTTTAAGTTTAGACACAAGTTTTTCTATGTGTGATTTAAAAGACAAGTTCTCATCAATACAATTCCCACGTACGTATATGTCGTGACCATTTCAAGCTCAACCCCATGAGCAGTTGATATTTTTGGAATGTTCATTGGCAGTCGTTTACCATTTGAGAAAAACATTACCATAGATTTATCCGCATTTAGCACTAGTTTAAGCTGAGTCAGCTGGGACTGAACAACATTGAAAGCTGACTGCAAGAGCTCAAGGGTTTGTGCAGGGGATGAACAATATATGACCGCATCATCTGCATAAAAATGGACGGCAGCATCCAATACATTATCACAGAGATTGTTTACATAAATGGAAAACAACAATGGACCCAATATAGAACCCTGAGGCACGCCCTTTAGTACAGGTAGGAAAGACGAGGAGGACCCAGCAAACTGGACACATTGAGTTCTATCAGACAGGTAATTTGAAACCACTTTACAGCATGCTGAGATAGGCCAATCCTGTGCAGTCTATCTGCCAAAATGATATGATCGACCGTATCAAATGCTTTTGAAAGGTCAATAAATAGAGCTGCACAATATTTTTTGCAATTCAATGCCTCAATGATGTCATTCACAACTTTAATAGCAGCGGTAATGGTGCTATGGCGTTTTCTAAAACCTGATTGATGTTGAGAGAGCAGACCATAGGTGTCTAAGAATTCTTTAAGTTGTTCACTGACAAACTAGGACACATAATTTGGAGATGGGTCTATAGCTATTAACCGCTGTGGGAACACCTCCTTTCAACAAAGGTAAAACAAAGGCCGATTTCCATGTTAGGAATTTCATTACTGGACAAGGAAAGATTAAAAATATGTGTTAGAGGTTCTGCAATATAATCAGCGTCTGATCTCAAAAAGAAGGGCTCAAGTTTGTCAGGACCCACAGATTTACCTGAATCCACTTGTTTTAAGGCTCTCTTCACCTCAAATACATCAAGAGGAGTGAAATTGAATGTATAAGCCCTGGGAGTATGAAGGGGTGGCAATGTGCAAACCTTCTGGTCATTCGGCTGATTTGGATGTGGAGATAAGGAGTCAATGTCATATATCATATGTCATTCACAATACAAGTCGGCAGCTCATTTGTGATTTCATTCCAATGAGACGCTTTTATGACTTTCCAAAATTTCTTGGGATCATGTAAACTACTGGTGGTTTTAGCAAGATAAAACTCAGACTTTGCCTTCTTGACAAGAGAGGTAAAGCGATTTCAGAGCTGCCTAAAAGCCAGCCAGTCAGCCTGGGATTTGGTATTTCTGGCCTTAGCCCAGGCAGCATCCCTTTCTTTTAGTAGAATGGACAGCTCTGGAGAAAACCAAGGCATTTAAGATACGGACGGGTTGGGCCGCTAAATAGCTGCTTGTGTTAGGATCCTGCCTTCCTGTCTCTCCTTTTGTGTCTCCCTGCCCTTTTTCCCTGTGTGTGTGTGTCTGTCTGTTCATCCCTGTTGGCATGGCTGGGCATCCCCGTACCTTCAGCCAGCTCCGCCCCCAGCACTCACCTGGAGCACACTTCCTTATTGTGTGGAGTATTTAAGGAGCATGCAGTCTTCTCCTGGTTGCCGGATTATTCCTCATCCTCCCATGACGGTGTTTGGTCTTCTGGTTTGTAAGTACTACGTCTCTTGTTCTTCCCTCTTCTCAGAGAAAGTGTTTTGGTTTCATTGTCTAGTTCCAGCCACTTTCGGTGTGCTGTGTTCTTTTGTTTCAGTGTCTTCCTGCCGCTTCCACCACTGCATGAAAAGTCACATTTCCGTCAATTTCCGTCACAGTAAATTGCCGTGGAAGTTCTCCCTCAGCCACTGTGACCATGAGGTGTTAAAATGCAAATGTAAATGCTGCAAAGCTATACAAATGCAAATTGGGATTTTGTGTGTGTGTGTGTGCGTGTGTGTGTGTGTGTATTCTGTGCCTACAGAATACAAAGATTTTTTTTTTTCATGAGGATTTAAAAGTGTGTTTAAATAATTTTATAGGTTACATACAGGATAAGTGTCCTGACTCTCAAAGGCCTTTAATTTTCCACTTAAATTGCTAAATCAAAATTGTGAAAATTAAAGCATCTACAGTTCTTGGACACTGGTCACAATTTTTCACATTTTGCCACCACAACACCAGATGAACAATGCTTGTGTGATTAGCTTGCAAAATTCCAGCAGGGTAAGTCCACTGATGATTCTTTAAGTAGGAATAAAAAGGGAACACACCAAAGTAACTTCTTCTTTCTTCTTCTTTTTTTTTCTATTTTCGATGATGTCACTTTAAAGAAGTTTACATGTTTTATAAAATATTCAGGTACAAAAATAGAAAATCAAAGTACCTAACAAAATCACAGCCTGTTTTTCATTTACGCAACAAAAATGGTCTCGCGAGAAATTCCGAGAGCGCGACCTCGCATATGATTGGACGCCTCCTCTGACGTAATGACGTCGGCAGAAAACGACCTCGGCGCGTTTGTGAACACGAATCGAGCTTGGATTACAACAGTTACGTTTCGCGTCCTGCTAAACTTTAACTCTGTTCATACAATGGCCGGACGTCGTCTTCAGTTCATCCCAGAAGGCACTCCTCTGCGACGAGTGGACGGCCTGGCTGCGGAGCGACCATATCCAGAAAGTCCAAACAATTTAGAGAAGAAACTGCTGAGCGTCTCCAGCGGATTGTCTCGGCTGCTAACGCAGCTGATCGCACAGTTGGCGAGGAGAATGACTGTGATAAAAGCCAGACTGCTCGCTCTAGAGGAGCAGCCCCGACCGAACTGCAGCTGCAGAGACAAAGAGACGGGTGCGTAAGTTACGTAAGTAACGTTAGCATTTAGTACCACATTGTGTAGTTTTTAGGGCGCCAAACCTTTATTATTCTTATTGCACTACGTTCCAAACGTTTGGTAATCGTTCACGTTACATTTAACATTACAATGTATTTTGTATTTTAAAGGAAAAGGTGCGACGTCTGCACAATAGTGACGGACATGACAGGCGATATGAACCTGAGCAGGGGTAAGTTATTAAAATACACAGGAAATATTCTGCAGAATATAAGTAAACGTTGCATGACCTGTACTTTTTGTGTTTTACAGACTTTACTCGCCCCACAACGAAACGGTGACGTCATATTTGATGGGGACTTTAACTGAGAGTCCAGACATAGATGGTGTGGACAGCAGTCTTTTAAACCCTTTCTGTTGTTTCTTGTTGTTGTTTTTACTGAAGCCTGTCTTAATTATTTCAAGCCAATATATATTTTCTTCCAGCGGCCTGTAAGACATATTATGAGATGGTGTGGAGGAGCTTCAGGTATGCCCAGGCAGCTCTTTCAGATCAGGCAGCAGCTGTGAAGATTTCAGCTCGCAGCAGACAAAGAAGGAAGCGGGTAAGAGTCCCATGAATGCTGCTTTATTTTGACAACAATGTAAAAATGGGCTTAATTTTATTTATTATCTGCATTGTTTTTGACAAACATGCTCACATATGTTATCATGTGTTATTGTTTCTTAGCAGTACTAATATTATATTAATACCTGTATTTACAGCTGCTGGAAGCAAGAAGGAGTGTCCTAGCTCTCCAAACTCTGCCAGACACTGCAAGAGCGGCTGGAGAGCGACCACAAAGTATGTGGCGACACACCGCAAGAGGCTTCGCATCCGGTCCCCTTCAAAGCGACAGGTGCCAACTCAGTATGACCCAGAGGCAGCAAAGAAGCATTTCCATAGGCCTTAGACTCTTTTTCATGCACCATGGACCAGCGGCATGGCCCAACCCAGAGACTCTTATCAGTGAACCCCTCTGCACATTTCCTTGCTTTTTTTTTTCCCCAATAGTCACTGATTTTACTTGGTTGATCCTTGTTAATGTGTGTGTCACGATTTCATTAAAGACTTTTTTTCAAAATGTTTCTGTCAACTGTGTTCTTTGTGTTCTACTGTGTGGTAGTGTAGAAGGTGGATCGCCAAATAAATCAATGAATCATCAATCAAATTAAATATATATGTCATTTATATTTTATATATACATAAATATAACAATATAATAACTATTTTTAATATATTAATTTATTATATAATATATGAATTTAATATGGCCCTGCAATCGGCTGGCGACCGGCTCAGGGTGTACCCCGCCTCTCGCCCATTGTAGCTGGGATAGGCTCCAGCCCCCCGCAACCCCGAAAGGGATAGGCGGTATAGATAATGGATGGATGGATGAATTTAATATGTATTTATTGTTATTATTATTATTATTTGTAGCGCACAGATGACCAATAGCAGCAGAGTTGTCATCCAATCACATGATCACACACTCATGTGATTGGAGTTGCTATCCAATCACATGATGGTTTCCTTTTAAAATGCCTGTGGAATCATCCAATGGTTGTTTGTGAAGTCAGCAGGCCAGCCTGAGTAGATCAACGTCGGTAGCATTCATGTGCTAATTAGAGCTATTCGCGATTAACCACGCCCTCCGCCGACAGATGGTTCGTTTCCAATGATTTTCGGAGCCGGCGAAGTTCCCCGTAAACTTGCCATAAATCGCCAAAAATCAACGAACTTCGCGGGGATTTACGGGTTGAAAATGTGGTTTTTCATGCAGTGCACGTGTGCCTCATTCGTCATACCCGCTTCATCGGAGCTCCTTGTGTTCATCCACTCCTTTTGAGTGCGTCCTTTGTTTATTTCTGTCCGCTCGTTGAGCACGTCTTTTCTTTCCCTTTTGTTAATAAAGCCCAGATCTTTACTAGATCCAGTTTGGGAAGTAGACTTCTAACATTTAAGTGAATAATGCCAAGTCCAGGGGCCTCATTTATAAAACATTGCAAAATGCAAAATGGCGTGCGCCAAAAAATATTCAGATTTATAAAACCATGCGTACTAACACCTGCACGCAATTTTCCCTTTATAAATCACACTCCACCTGGAAGATTGCGCAGGTGGATTTACCTCACATCCTGCCCCCGACCCACCGACATTTTACCATGAATGGTCAATGCAAAGTACCTCATGAATGTTTTGGCATATAAATATGCCTGCTGATCAATGGCATTTTAAGTTCAATCATGGCAGAAAAGAGAAAAAGAAATTTTACAGAGACTGAAATCGAGGTGCTTGTGGGTGACGTGGAGGCTAGAAAGGATATTTTGTTTGGTGGTCACAGTCGTGGTGTCACAAATAAAATAAAAAGAAATGAGTGGCAGCACGTCGTCACCGCAGTGAATAGTTCCAGTGCCACAGAGCGATCTGTGGCAGAAATTAAAAAGAAATGTTTGGATTTGAAGGTGGAGGCCAAGAAGAAAGTGCCATGGCACCGTCGAAGCGCATCTGCTACTGGTGAGGGCAAGGGTGCACCCCAGCCCACACAGCTGGACATCAAGATAGCCTCGATCCTTGGTATGGCCAGTGTGTAAGGCATAGTTTCAGAGAAGAAAGGAGACACTGATTTGGCAGAGACCACAGAGGAGACTGGTAAAGTACAGTAAATATTTCAACAGACTTGTGAAAAGGTAATTGACGTCTTTGTGTCCCCAGTCACTGTGGAGTTGGAAGCGGTGGGTGACGAGGAGATTCCGGGCATGGCGTGTCCTGGCACCGTGGCTGAAGGCCTGGCTGTCCCCAGCACCAGTGTGTCCCGACCGCATGGCGTACCTAGAAGTGGCCGGGCCCTGACAGATGCTGTCCTTCAAACACAAAGGGACACCATCAGTGCCATTAATGAAGTCTGTGACAAACTCCAGCAAATACGCACAGTGAGGGGCAACATGTGTGAGGTCATGTCTGACATTGCAGCTCCATTAAAGATCTTGTTAAAAAATAAAGCATACTTGCCATCTTATTTAAAATGCTGCATGACACTATCACAGAGCCTTGCTCCCTGCTGAAAGGTGGTTGTGGATTGGAGTCCTCGTGGTGTGGGGGAGGGGGGCCATGCGGGAGGGGAACAGCATTCCCCAGTGCCACATTGTGCAAAACTCCATAGGCCATTATTATTTTACACACCTTTGCAGGGTGATAAAGCAGTAAAGCTGGCGTACCGGTGCGCACATTCTCACGCTAAGTTTATTTTTATAAGTCACAACCTTTGCGTCGGAAGTTGTGTATGCAACTTTCAAGCCCCGTTTTGTGCGTAAGCAAGTTTTATAAATGAGGCCCCTGATCTGGATTTAAAATCACTAGGAGTACTCAAGCACTTAAGATCTGGACCAGGGTTAGGTTGAACATTACCTGACAGTAAGAGCAAAAGAACAACAAAACATTTCTTTTTCACCAGCATTGGTGAAGGTGCTGAATGAATATACCTAACCCATGGTCTACTTGCTGGATAAGAACAGAAAGACAACAACCAATCATAAGGACTAAAAAGATAAGTAAAATAAGGTACAGTCAGTTCTTCAGTTGATAAGATCCAGTTAGGAGAGTATCTGCGAGAATCAAGTTCATAGTTTGTGCCTTTTTGAGAGACTAAAATATGATGATGCACATTATAGTCTCCATAGCTCTGTAACGGGTGCAGCACAGCCAAAAAGTAAAGCAGGAGAGTTCCTGGAAAGAAGCATGCTGATTCCCATGGAGCACAGAAGAGGAATATCCGAGTTTTTATTCAATCCTGAATCAGACGATGACGTTGCGTGATGTCATGTAAACAGGAACTGAGACCCGGCGAAGCCGCACTGTGAATAAAATACATTAAAATCAGGACCCGCCATGGTCTTAAGCAATCAGAAACCAGAATCTGAAGAAAGAAGCACTTCCCTTTCTCATGTGAGGATTACGCTCATCAACATCTCTCGGAATATCAGCATTCCTTCACCGAGAGGCAAGCAGGCTTCCTGGTCCAGGCAGATGGATCGATGCGGCAGTCCTCCAAAGTCAGTGACGAAGTAAGCCACACTTCAATCCATAGCGTATTAAACGGGATCGTTCAAACTGGAAGTGTATACAGTGACATCGGGAATCACGGCAACTTTAATTACTGTGACTAGCCAGACCCGGCTTGTAGCAATTTCTGAGGCTGTCAATCAAATGGATAAGACGATCAGCAATGTAAGCCGAAGTGCAGGGCGAAGGACTCGCAAAAGTTACTGGTGTCCTTTAGAACAATGGATATTTAACTATGTCACTCAGCTAAAATGTAGTTAGCACCCAGTTCACACTAGTCAGTCATACAGACAAACACACAGGTAGAGAGATGTGCTGCCATCTTGGACGGAAAAGGTGAGAAAATCCCACTGACCTGTCATTATTTGCTTAAATATGATCAATACGTTTCCCCTCACTTCATAGCATAAGGTAGAGAGAGCCCCTTCAGTGCAATCAATCCATTCCACTTGTTCATATAGAGAACGCCCACATCACTGAAAATCCATTCCACGTCTTGCCTGTGACCTTGCTTGCAATCGGTACCTGCAGCATGTGTACCTTTGAAGCACACAGAGCCAAATAGAACAGCATTAGAAGAAGAACGTGAACAGATGGATGAAGAATGGATATAAGAATGTTTTTCAAGAAAGTATTCATCACTGCTGGTAGTAACAACTAGACAATTTCCCCTGGGGAAATTTTGAAAGGGCCACGAAGGCTACTGCTGCAGTGTGTACATTGTTATAATGCTAACAGCGACTAATGCTAAGATAACATTAGCATGTCAAATAACACACTGGAAAGATCTCAGTCACCATTGGAATGCATTTAAGAATCATTTTAACCATAGGTTAGCATGTTAACATTAGCATGCTAATCATTAGCATATTAGCACAACAACCCGACATCAAAAGTCAAACCTGTATGTACCAACAAGTTCATAGGACCTCAAGTTAGCATTAGCATGTTAGCATTGTGGCTAATGCTAACAGGCCAACATCACTCATTGCATTACATTTCAAACTCACCAGTAACATTAAGTAAAATAAGGTTACAAGTGCGCCAAAGAACCGATAAGCAAATATAAATAAAAAGTAAATATTTTTTATGGGAACCCGGTATCCGCTGTTTTTGATTCAGTTCCTACTTGGAACCGAATATGGGTTAGGGTTATGTGTACCAATTACACACATATTATGTGTGTTTGTGTGTGTGTGTGTGGCAGAGGAGTGCTCAGAGAGGCACTGAGGCTCAGAGGTTGCCATGGCAACCTGAGGTCAGGCCAGCGGTCGCCGTGGTGATGAGCCCTTTTGGCTCTGTGAGGGTCTGAGAAATGTGTGAATTTGGCCTCTGCGCACCCTTCAAACAAACGCTTCTCCAGCAAACAACAAAACTCCTATTGCCGAAATTTCTTAACCATTAAAGTTATAAGGCTTTGCTGTACACACTGATCACTTTCTTTTTTCGCTGGGGTCAAAAATGTGGATTTTACAGCGAGTTAAAAAATGGGTGGATTCTGTCTCTCCTGTTTTTGATTTGTATTGGACCTTATGGGCCAGGTCAGAGTTACTCTCCTCGCTCAGAGGCGCAGAAGTCAAACATCGTAAGTCCTATTGCTTAGCCAGACACACTGTGAGAATCAGCATAAGCGGCACTACAACTTTGGAAAATTTCACACGCGTAGAGTGAAATTTGTGGTTTGGAGGAGCATGGAAAGACAAAATTTCAGACACTTTTCAGAACGTCTCTGGCAGTTGGTCTCCTCCACTCTGGCGCGAACATTCCGTGCAATACACACCCATTATAATCTCACAATTTCTCCAAAATTGATCATGGTCATTGAACAGCGATTGATCAAAAACTATACGACCTACCAAAACATGGAATAATACAATACACAAGACTTGTGTCTACTTTTTAAAGTTGGAATGGCGAACATATGCTGGAGCAGTTGGCAGTAGAAAAATTGCAATGATTTGGTCGTTTTTTTGACCTCCTCCCATTAATTTCTTATGGGAAATATATAGCTGTAGGGGCAATAGGCCTCAGTGCGATTGCCCCGTGGCCCTAATAAAAAGAAAAAACACGCAGTATAACAATAGGGCTTGGGGTACAAATTTCATTCTACATGTGTGAAATTTTCCAAAGTTGTAGTGCCGCTTGTGCTGATTCTCACAATGTGCCTGGCTAAACAATAGGACTTAGGATGTTTGACTTCTGCGCCTCTGAGCGAGGAGAGTAACTCTGGCCTTAGTGCGATTGCCCCGTGGCCCTAATGACATTGAGTTGTGCTCATCCGATATTTTTCTAGATATTGTTAACAGAGTTGGTGGAGGTCTTGATGGAGCTAACAGACACATGGAAAATTGTCGGGCCATTGCATTCCAAACCAAAAGGAATGAAATACTGTACACACATCACTGAGTCTCTCTATACAGATAGATAATTTAGGTTTGTGAATTTGCCCCAAAACTGTTCTTGCGATGTAACTGCTTACTAAATCAGTTCCAAATTGCACTAACTCATCCTTCAGTCAGTACCAAAGGCAAAAATCCAACTGTTCAGCAGTGTTTATACCTCCTACTTCTCTCTAAAAGCAGTCTTCACTGTGTGCCCTAAGAGATCAGAGATCTTTATTTTTCCATTTCCACAACAGCCTCCATTTTCATTTACAGACCCTTTGAGATGAATTGGCTTTCATCTAGCAATACAAACAAGGTCAAAGAGTAATGTATTTTTGCTTGAGTTCAGTTCACACCAGTAGGTAGATTATAGTTTAGCATAACCAGAATATCAGTAGTTCTGAAATATTCTTGCAAACTCATTTGTTGAGGGTTATATTGCCAGAAAGCACATCATGGGAGCAATAGTAGGCGGTAGTCAGTAATAGAGGAGCTGTTGTTTCCCACTGGTCCTTAACTCAGTGAAATAATCTACATATTTTATCAAGTTAGTTTAACACAAAGCAACTCTTGATGTGAAGACCTATCAGATCTTTTTTTTTCTTTTCTTTTTTCTGAAGATTACCTTAGTGACTGCAGCACATCTGAAACAGTAGCGGCCAACCCCCATCTATCAACTGGGTTATTGCAGGTGCTGCCTGTTTACTAGCAACAAAAGTGGTACTTTGATTTAATAAGAGCAAGGCAGGCTATAAGAAAGATGCAAATGCACTCATAAGCTCATTGCCTGGAGTTGCACACACACAAGACAAATCTCTACGTTTTGAATGATGGAATTGGATTTTATTTTGTTTTATAGAAAATGTGGGGCTATTATAGTAATTTATCATGTGGAGAGATATGTATAGATCCTGTTGTTTACTAAGCAAGCCTGGCTGTTATGTATGAGTTTGATAGATAAAGATGATTAGATAAAATATTCACAAAAAAGACAATACAGAATAAACCCACAGGGAATTATTTTTGTAGCAGTGACTATGGAGGGCTGAGTGAGCAGCAGAGCAATTGGGACACAAGGAGGATATGATGGATTTTGATTTGGAAAAGTCTCCACATTTTCTGCTTTTCACAAATTATTAGCAAGACAGTTAAAACTTTTCATTTCTATTGTAAGAACATCACTGTCATTAGCTACATGTATGAAAGTTTGACCTAGTCTGGGACTTACAGATAACATATCCACTTAAAAGAAGAAAAAACATGAACTAGAACATGAATAAGACCAGCAAGCACTGCATAAAAAGTACCAGTTCAAACAGTTTAAAGAAGTTTACGTAACATATGCAGGTACAAAAATAGAAAATCAAAATACCTAGCAAAATCACAGAATGTTTTTCTTTCTACGCAACAAAAATTGTCTCACGAGACGCCTCCTCCGATGCAATGATGTCGGCAGAAAATGACCTAGGCATGTCTGTGAACATTGTGGTCAGGAACTCTCTAAGACGCATTATTATGAGCATAGAAAACGCTATTTTATCAGTGGAGTTTGGATCAGAAAAGTTAGGGTTCGGGTCCTGCTAAACTTTAACTCCTGGATGTCGTCTTCAGTTCACCCCAGAAGGCACTCCTCTGTGACGAGTGGACGGCCTGGCTGCGGGGCGACCGTATCCAGAAAGTCCAAACAATTTAGAGAAGAAACTGCTGAGCGCCTTCAGTGGATTGTCACGGCTGCTAACGCAGCTGATCGCGCAGTTGGCGAGGAGAAATGGCCGTGATAAAAGCCAGACCAGAAGAGGAAGAGATGGGTGCATAAGTTGCAGTAAGTAACGTTAGCATTTAATACTACATTGTGCAGTTTTTAGGCTGTCAAACCTTTATTATTCTTATTGCACTACATTCCGAACATTTGGTAACTGTGCATGTTACATTTAACATTAAAATGTATTTTTGTATTTTAAAGGAAAAGGTGCGACGTCTGCACAATAGTGACGGAAACGACAGGCGATATGAACCTGAGCAAGGGTAAGTTAATAAAATACACAGAAATACACAGGAAATATTCTGCAGAATGTAAGTAAATGTAAACGTTGCATGACCTGTTTGTACTTTTTTTTACAGACTGAACTCGTCCCACAGCGAAGCAGTGACATCACATTTGATGGCGACTTTAACTGGGAGTCCAGACATGGATGGTGTGGACAGAGGAGTCCTTTTATGTAAGTTTTTTTTTTTTATTGAACCCCTTTCTGTTGTTTCTTGTTGTTTTTACTTTCCTGAAGCCTGTCTTAATTATTTCAAACAAATATATATTTTCTTCCAGTGGCCTGTAAGACATATTATGAGATGGTGTGGAGGAGCTTCAGGTATGCCCAGGCAGCTCTTTCAGTACAGGCAGCAGCTGTGAAGATTTCAGCTCACAGCAGACAAAGAAGGAAGCGGGTAAGAGTTACATGAATGCTGCATTGTTTTTGACAAACATGGTCACATATGTTATCATGTGTTATTGTTTCTTAGCAGTACTAATATTATATTAATACCTGTATTTACAGCTGCTGGAAGCAAGAAGGAGTGTCCTAGCCACCCAGCAGTAAATTGATTTTTGGCAGGGGGTCACTGCTGACATGATGTCCGATCAGGAGGATGACACCACGGAAGGGGAAGCTGGAGTGTTGGAAAAGTTCACTTTCTACATGAACTAGTTCAAAGTTCAGTTCACAAATTTTAAAATGAACTAGTTCAGTTCATAGTTCATAATTCAAAATGTTGAACTAAGTTCACTGTTCTAAAAATGAACTAGTTTATAGTTCTTTTTTTCCATATGTTGCTGCTAGCTATTACTTTTCAAAATTATTGCCACAGCCCATATAGAACCACAGACAGCAATTATTTTATCAGTTTTAAGACTGTAACTGTGCGTCAGATTTCATCTTCATATCCAATTTTGAATCCTTATCAAACCAGGGTGTTTAGCATTGAGGGGACAACATTTCCCCATTGCTGCTTTAATGCTTTGTTGATGTCCATTCAGTCCGCACTAGCAGCAGCTGCAGCTTTCACCCCATGTGACTGAAGTGCAGATTTTCTTTTTGAAAGCCAGCAGGCAAACTTTACACAGAAATGTAAGAGTTTTCCCAACCTCACCAACCTTGTCATAAAACTTGTTTAAATGATCATACGACGTCTCCTTGCCGCTTTGTCACCTACATGCTGCTTTTTGATTGTGATGACGCATGTGGTGGTGTGGCACCGTTGGCTGGCGTTGCCAGATTGGGTGTTTTTTCCGCTACATATTAAGGCCTGTTTACGGTGTGTTTTAGCCGGGTTTTCGCCTGGGGCCCGTTTCACAAAGCAGGTTTAGTGAAAACTCTGAGTTTGTTAAGCCTGAAATGAAGGAAACTCAGAGTTTTCCGTTTCACAAAGGAAGGTAACTCAAACCAGAGGAGGAGGGGTAACTCTAGCCTGTTTCACAGAGAGAGGTAACTTAAACTCTCGGTCAGTTACCATGGTAACAGACTCTATGAACCTAACCTGGTCGGGACCAGGTTTTTCTCAATGAACCTCGAGTTTCTCTCTGTCTCCGCCCTCTGTCAGCCACACGTTTTTTGATTTCCTCATTCATGCAGTCAGCAGGCGAGTTTTGGTATAACGTAGTTCTGCCGACTGTTATTTAAAAAAAATCAGTCAGTCGGCCTATATGAGAAGTCCACTTTTTTTCCACTAACATGGCATGTCCTTTTGACAACGATCCCGTGGATGAAGGTGCAGCATTACTGCACAGCTAAATATTCGTCGGGAGATGGTTCTCAGACCGCGCATTATCTTTTTGAACGGTACCGTTTCACGTCACAGTCCATCATCTACATATACAACCTAATCCGTCCTTACATTTGCAACATTACCAGCCGTAGTCATGCTCTCACATCCCAGCAGATATTGTGTGTTGCGCGGCGTTTCTTTGCAAATGGGAGTTTTTTGTATAATATCGGAGATGGAGAGCACTTAAGCAAGGCAACTGTATGCAGGGTGGTCAGAAAAGTGTGCCTCGCGCTGAAACGGCTATTACCCATCTTCGTGGTTTTCCCTGGACATAAACCTGTCAGAGTCATCAAGGAGGAGTTCCACAGGATTGCAGGTGAATGATGCAGAGATCCAAATGAATTTTAAATTCTATTCCATTAATGACATTGTGCTGCAACCTCAGACTGGGATTAGTAATTTTAATTTCTTTTAGGATTCCCCAGTGTGATTGGCTGCATAGATGGCACACACATCCCCATCACGGCTCCCTCGCATAATGAAGCAGATTATGTGAATAGGAAGTCCATTCACAGCATAAATGTGCAGGTACATGTAGATTGACTACTGTTTCAAAATGTTAAAGACTGCATCATAATTCAACATCTGTCATTCTCTGCACTGTCAAGATTGTATGTGATGCTGCATACTTAATTTCCAATGTGGAGGCCAAGTGGCCTGGGTCTGTTCATGACTCAAGGATTTATCACGAGTCTAACCTGAGCAACAGACTGCAACGTGGTAAGCAGCCTAAAGATTTGCACAATATAATTCACCTGTCTCCCTCCTTTAATATACTCTGATGTGTCCCCTACACATTACAGGAGAGTTTGATGGCCTTCTGCTGGGTGACAGAGGTTACCCATGCCAACCCAGGCTGTTGACCCCTTACCCTGACCCTGAACCAGGCCCCCAACAGAACTTCAACCGGGCTCACTGCAGGACAAGAGCCCGGGTGGAGATGACCATAGGCCTGCTGAAAGCCCGTTTCCAGTGCCTACGTCACCTCAGGGTGACCCCTGAGAGGGCCTGTGATATTATTGTGGCATGTGTTGTTCTTCACTATTAGAGGAGAGCGACACCCTGCCCTACAAATTGAAGACCCTGATGATGACCATCAGGGTCCATCCACCTGCCAGCTATGCAGGACGGCAGAGCAGAGACACCATATGCCATAGTCACTTCAGAGATTGAGTCACCATCATCACCACCACCACAGCAGTCAAATAAAGACACAATACACACTTCATTTGGTCCTCTTTATTTCCTACAAATAAAAGAGCTAGATTAGTTAATGTTCCAATAGTTAACATAATTCACCTGTGACCATGCACCCACCCCTAATTTGTGTTCCAGTACTTCAATTTCTAAATCTGCCTTCCTAATCTGGTGGTCCAAGTATTGCATTTCTTTGTTGATTTTTTGGGATTTTTTTCAGCAGGTGAATTTTATAAATCTCTTTTACTGGTAACACATAAGGAGGACATTCAATTATACAGTTGCACATGAATTCCACGGAATGAACCTCTGGTGTTTACTGAACATCCATCTTACTGTGTCAATCTGTGCAGTGGAAGTTGAGGGACTCTCCTGCTGCTGCCCAGCCATGCCCTGTTAAAGAGGATGAGAATGTGTTAATACTTCAGTGTAAGATAAATGTCACACTCTATATTCCACTAGAATGTTAAGAAATGTAAATGGGAAGAGAACTATCAGTAACATATCAAGATGTTACCTCTATAGGCCTTTCTGGATCCCCCTCTATAAAGGCAGCAGACAGAGTTTCTTCATGCTCTTCATTCTAGATGAGTGATATGTTTCAGTATACTTAAACGACCATTTGGCAAAATCTTTGGGGGAATTGCCTACTTACAGTCACAAGGTCTGTTGTGGCATTAGATGGCTCCACCAGGCAGATAGCACCAATCTGTTGGGACAAAAAAAAAGACATGAAAGGGAAATAAATATTTTTATGAATAGGCTTATAAGAGATATATTGGCCTAGGCTTATTACATTTTATAAAGGCACTTGTGTCTTGGGGGGTAAGCTCTGAAGATGACCTCCCTCCAGGGATTCCCTCAGCCACTGGCCTTCCTAAATTCTGGCTTAAGGCCCATTTATACCCTCCGTAAATAACGGATACGGACGCTTTCGTCCGTATCCGGAGGCTGTTTCATCCGTCAGTTTGTCCGTCGGCTCTGAGCTTAGCCATCCGGAGCTCTCCGGACGAAACCACTCGAAACCACCGGAAGTCGTGGGGGCAGTGTAGAGTCAAAATGAGCAAAATGAGTCAAACTAAAAACCAACGAAGAAGAGAACCAGCTCTACGTCAAAAAAAAGATTCGTCTAATCTTTTTTTCCTATTTCTCAGTACTGTCATTATAATAACCTCCTCTGCTGACGCCATTACTGATGCCGGTATATGCTGACAGAAGCGTTGACAAGGCATCGGCTGCCATGACAACGGCTCTGTAATTTACGACTCGACATTGCCCCCTAGAGGACACACTGACAAAACACTGAAAACGGACGGAGGTATGAAGGCCCCCTACGGAGGCAACGTGTGGGACGGACGGACGGATTTCGTCCGGATCCGGAGGGTATAAATGGGCCTTTAGACTCTTTTATTCATGCACCATGGACCAGCGGCATGGCCCAACCCAGAGACTCTTATCAGTGAACCGCACATTTCACTTTGCACACTGCACATTTCCTTTCTTTTTCCAGGCACCAGCTGTGTGGCCCAGTCCCCAGTAGTAGTAGTGTGCACCGATGACCAATAACAGCAGAGTTGCCCTCCAATTGCATGATCACTCACTCACAGGGCCGTGCAGAGACCTTTGGAGGGGCAGGTGCTCAAAGTTAAAAGGGGGCACATGGAGCATGAATTTGAAACACCATACAGAAACATACCTTGCAATATAACCAGTTGAATGGTAGCAACCCATATTCATAAAGAATGTAATATGGAATCACAACATACCATATCATTGTCCACACCTCATATATTTGTTAGAGGCCAGTGCAAAGCAAAATTAGTCTCTGTTTTACCTGATGGGGTACACTGAACAGCTTCTGTTGAGAGGGTTGGTGAGGAGGCTGCTGCTGATATGACATTTCATACCTTTTCAAAAATTGTAATGTATAGCCACAAATTTAATCCATTCATAATCTGCCCTTTATTATTCCTAGTGCTAAATTAATAAAGTAAAAAATAATTAAGTGATATAGAAATCATGTATTTAAATATTTTTGTGCTTTTATTCAGTTTGACTATCGACTTTGCACAAGACAGCAAGGTTCTAAAAGTTATATAATTTGTATGCATATTATATTTAATTTGTGTGTAAATGTTATAAACAAACAAGTACTGATATGTTTAAATGAGAGGTTGAGAAAATCAAAATTCAAATTCTTCTATTATTGTTGTATTTATACTGTAATAGTCCAAAATTATGTGAATATAGGAAAAAACAGCTTGACAGTAAAATAACACATGATATCTCTCTAATGCACTTTGCCCATGATAAGAGAAACATACAGAAACAAACAAACACAAATCCTGACATACTTTACCTCACAGCACGCTGTGTGTGGTTAACTAGCGGCTATAACTTGTGAGAAGTGTGTGTGCAGAGTTGGATGACACAGAGGATGCTCGTTGCTCACTTCACTTCGTCAGTCATCTTGCAAGAATACACCGTGCACAAACGAATACCGCTGCAAAACCTATTCACCAGACCAGCTGTTTACTCCCTCGGGTCTTCTTCGGTTTCATGAGACTAGCAGTGGCCGTCTCCAGCAGCTCAGGGATTAGCAGCAGGGCACGTCAGGGCAGCGACGGCAGATGAGTGAGGTCACGTTGTGGATCATGTGACCGACCAAGGTAGATCTAAGTTATTATTATTTTTGTTTTATTTATTATTATTTTGGGCCACACAGACGAACTTTCACATACACACACACACACACACACACACACACACACACACACACACACACACACACACACACACACACACACTTACAAAAAAAAAAAAAAAAAAAAATCACTTTGACAAAAGGGCACTTTGGGCATCAAGGGGCAAAGGGGCAGGTGCTCCAGCACCCTCATTCATATGATTGGAGTTGCTATCCAATCACATGATGGTTTCTTTTAAAATGCCTGCTGAATCTTCCAGTGGTTGTTTGTGAAGTCAGCAGGCCTGCCTGAGTAGATCAACGCTGGTAGTATTCATGTGCTAATTAGAGCTATTTGCACCTTCACGAAGGCGCGAATAACCACGCCCCCTGCCGACAGATGGTCCGTTCTGACGATATTGGGAGCGGGCGAACTTCCCCGTAAACTGGCCGTAAATGGCCAATAATCAATGAACTTCGAGGGGGTTTACTGGTCGTAAATGTGGTTTTTCATGCAGTGTAGTATATTGCAAGCTCAGGTTTAATTTTAGCATCAACTCACCAATGAGAACCTAATAGAACAAACTATGAGCAAATGATGATTGATTTGAGAACTTGCCATCTCTTCAAACTGCTGACTCTTGATAAAGAAATAGTTCAATCGTTATTTGCTTTCTTTCTGAGCATGACATGACAAGACTGATATTACTCGATATGTCTGTGTGGTAAGACATGGAGGAAGACACGATTTGCTTATCTGAGCAGAAAGACAAGAAGCATGCTGACACAGTCCCTGCACTGAGCTGGCTCAGTTAAAAACCGAGGTTGACAGCTCTACAGAATATTTTTTAGAAAGTTCTATTTTGTCTGTCCACATCACATTTTGAGATCTCTCCTGTAATTCTGTTCAGATTAGACAGTTTTGCAGTGCATGATTTCCATGTCTCATGCCAATATTAGCTGGCAATGTGATGTAGACACTGTCTACTTTGCAGCATTTGCTGTTCCAAAACCTGTATAGTTCATTTTATTGATGCCTTCACAAATGTGCATGTTACGTCATGTCCACTTCACCTCAATTCATCTTAAATAACCAGAGCCTAAGCCTGAGCTGGTAACAACCTTCTCAGGACCAGAGATGATAGCTGCATTTCTGGATCTGGTTTATAGACAGTTTCCTCTTTGTATTGTGTTTCAATTTGCATTTGTGGATATAGCGATAAAAGACAATGGTTTTTGGAAATGTTCCTGAGCCCATGCACTGATGTCCACTGCCGAATCATGTCTGATTTCAATGCAGTGCCATCTGAGGGCCCACAGATCACAACCATCCAATTGGTTTCAGACCTTGTCCCCTTGAGTACAGACTTCTTCAGATTCTCTGAATCTTGCAATGGCATTATTTACTGTCGACAATGAAATCTCCAAATTCATTGCAATTGTATGTTGAGAAAAACATCATTCTTAAATTGTTGCATTATTTGCCAGCACATTCTATCACAAGCTGGTGAACCTCTCCCCATGTTTACTACTTTACTAATCTAATTACTTGACGTGTTCCACAAGGACTTTTCTTTGAGATTTTACAGCTTTTCCAGTCTTTTGTTGCCACTGTCCCAACTTTTTTGTTGCTGCATCAAATTCCAAATGAAGATATAAAAAACTGTGTCATTTCTCAGTTTCAACATTTGATATGTTGTCTTTGTACTATTTTCAATTAAATATGCAGATCATTGCATTCTATTCCTTTTTACACTGTGTCCCAACTTTTTTGGAAATGGGGTTGTATGGGTACCTTGGATAAAACCACACATCTGAGAATCTTTTGATTTGACACCTATCACATCATTTCTCAGTACTGTTACATTTGCCCATTTCAAAAATGATCCATATGAGAATTTTGCCAGCCAGAGATCTGCCAGCTCTATGCTTAAGCTTTGGTTTGGTTCAGGCACTGAAGTCGCTTGGTTAAGGTTGGGGAACAATACTGATCTTGACTACAGGAAACTAACATTAACTTTTTACAGGAAACAGGAAACAAACAGCGGTCAGTGTCAAATTCAAGCACGTTGTTTACCCATCCATACACCTTGACCATTTACCCAATTCAATTCAATTCAATTCAATTCAATTTTATTTGTATAGCGCCAAATCACAACAGAAGTTGTCTCAGGACACTTTCCATATAGAGATGGTACAAACCAAGCTCTTTATCACTAACCACAAGCTACACAACTCCATCACTTATGAGAGACAAGGATCATAATTCACACAGCCACTTGAGATTTTTGTCAGGTAAACACAAACATAGGTTGTGTTCAACATTTGAATGTACAGCTAATTATTTCATTTCCTTATAGGTACCTGAAACAGCAGACTCCTGCCAACACAGGAAAAAAAAAAAAAGTTTGCAGTGGTTGTTTTAGAGAGTTGTAAAATAATAAGAGTTCTGAAATATAAAGCCCAACTGTGAAGAGATTTAAAAGTAATCAACAAAATCTTATTGTTATGAGAGTTTATTGTTTACATTTATATGTAACTTGCATATATTATTTCTGGTACATAGTTTATAGCTCTGACTCTCTCTCTTTAAGAATTTGTTATGTTTGAACAGGAAGAGCCAGGGCCCAGTTGCAAACATTTATTGATGAACAGAAAATCACTTTTTCAGGGAAAACCCCTTCAAAGTATAATAAACCAAAAAACACCACTGTGGGAAAAGTAGCAAAATAAAGGCAAAACACAAAAACAACACAAGGGCGAAAACTCACTCAGTAGGCAAAGAAACTCAAAGTGTCTAGGACCAACTCACAGAGCAAACCAAGAAGACCGGAGACACGCGGATAGAGAGACAGGTGGTCAAAAATCAGGAGCTAGATTAGTATGGCAAGAGCATAGAGAATAGTCTGGCACAGGAGTCAAACTGGAGCTGGCTTAAGAAGCTGGTTGATTAGCCGATGAGGAGCAGGTGTGTCAGGTGTGGCTCGTTCCTGAGGAGATCGACTGCCCGCCTCTCTCTCACGCGCTGCCTGCTGACAGAGCGGGAGGAAGGAAAATAATGAAAACAAAACACCAAGAATGAATCATGACAGAATTGCTGTTATTCTTTGTTATATTATATTATATTATATTATATTATATTATATTATATTATATTATATTATATTATTATCATAACTTATATTATATAATATGTAGCTATATAATTACTTATACTTGGTTATCTTTTCAACAATTGCTATTATTCTGTTTTTATACTTACATATATTTTAGGAATTGCTGTTATTCCATGTTTATATACTTATATTTTTTAATAATATTCTTTTCTCTTAGCTTTAGACTCATCCTTATTCTTCTTTATTGTATATATTTTATGTTTATGTGTATATTTAACCTGCTGCTGCAGCAAAAGAATTTCCAGAATTGGGATTGATAAAGTAAAGTCTAAGTAAGTCTAAGTCTAAGTCTAAGTCTAACTTTGCTGCTGCATTCTGCACCAACAGTAGATGGACGACTGGACGACGACTGCATCATTTAGGGAAATAAATAATGAATTACAGTAGTTAAGGGAGAGGGATGATGGAAGCATTAGTTTGGCAATATTTCTGATTTATAAAGGATTGAACAAAAATCTTAAATTGCAGTTGAGGTATTGATTAAAACAACTCCCAAGTTCCTAGCTGAGAGTAGTAACTAAAGGAATAGGGAAAAACCCCCAAAGCATAATATGGCCCCTTTCATGTGTATTCTCTGTTAGCAACCCACTCACACCATGACACAAATTACATTTAAGACATGAAAATGAAACAACTTGCCCTACTTGTTTAGTCTGTGTATGGTCTCTATGTGTGTGAGGTGCACCCCAACCTTTAAAAGAATAAGGACAATCTGTGTACAAGCAGGGTATTGACCGACCATGACTGGCATGTAGATGTTTCCATCTATAATGCTTTAAGAGCTCTAAGAGCTCTAAGAGCTCTAAGTGTTGATGTCCTGAAGTTGCAATTTTTACATGGTCATCTCATTACATAGGAGGCCTATTGATCCTTTGCAGCACTGAAACACAATGTCAATCTGTCTTCCTCCCTAGACCTCAACTGTCCATTGTATTGCGTTGTCCTAAGGGTAGGGTCACCCTATAAATGAACAGAAATCATTTGTTGTATTAAAACAATTATCAAAACATTTAGCCATAATCTTATGTGACATTATGCAGTGAAATATGGAATGATAACAACAGCAATTGAATACCATGCAAATTTATGAATAGATTTCTACTTGAACGAGACTAATGCTGCAGCGTTAGACAAATCAGTTCCCCCTACACAGCCCTCAACACTCTACTGGCTCTGCCTGCAGCCTATCCTGGGCCATGCCACAACTCACTGTGATACTGTTCTGGCTCCTGTTGATAGAAACACCATATATTTGACTTTGTTAAGAAATTACAGGTGAATTTACACTTGTCTGAAATACAGTGCCCAGCATAAGTGAGTACTACCTTTTATCCATTTCTCAGTGAATATGAGAACAATTCACTGTATTCTGCCAAACTAAGTTTTATAAACATTTATTTTAGTAAAGAATAAGAAAATCATACATTTTACACAAATGAGCTGTGCAAAAACGAGTACACCCTACAACAAATTCTACAAATTTGAATGGGGTGAATACATTTTTCAGAAAAACAGGGATTTTCCTTAAGAATTAATACCTTCTGGAAGAACCAAATCAACAAAATATTTGTCTATAAGAGTTGGTGCTGAATTGGTGACTCTACAATTGCCCCTAGGTGTGAGTGTGAGCGTGAATGGTTGTTTGTCTTGTGTGTTGCCCTGCGATCGACTGGCGACTGGTCCAGGGTGTACCCCGCCTCTCGCCCGTTGACAGCTGGGATAGGCTCCAGCCCCCCCACAACCCAGAAAGAGATAGGTGGTATAGAAAATGGATGGATGGATGGAGTTGGTGCTGTTCTTAAATATCGCGGAGGCCAAAAAAAAATTTAAATATTAAGATTTGTTGAATTTTTTTGTAGAGTGTACTCATTTTTCCAACAGCTCATTTGAATTTGCATAATTCAGTGAAATGTATTTTCTTACCCTATTCTGATGTTACACTTTCTGGTTGCTAAAATAAATTTTATACAACTCAGTTTTTTCAGAATACAGTGAATTGTTGTCATTTTCACTGAAAAATTGATAAAAGTCACACATACACTGAAATAGAAGCACAGTATCATACTTGTCTCCATTTGTAAAACAAAATTTTGTTCATATTAGTTAAAAACAAGAGCAAATTCTCTCTACGTCTGACTGGCAGGTGTTGTGTTGAATTATGCTTCTATAAGAGGAATGTGCATTCGCTTTTCGCATTCGCATTTCAATTACATGACACACCCCAACCATAGCCCTCATCCTAACCCTGACCTGAACCGTGTAGGAAAGCACATAATTGATGCATTCAGGGTGCTTATTTCATCACACACACACACCGGACCAAGTGTCACAATGGGAGAGCTGACATGAGCACTGCCAACAACAACGTGATTTCAAACAATGCTTTTATGTGCAGAGTCTCTTGATAAATTACTTACTGCAATATATAAACAATTTGTCCTCATAGTAGTATTTAAACAGAAAGGCAATAATTTATGTTATATTGGAGATAATCCAGCCATGCAGCTTCTTCAAAGCAGCATCTGACTTATCTGGTCCATGGTGTTCAAAAGCTGAAATGGCGGTACTGTGTGTTGTACAAAGGCGCATGCATGAATTGAAATACGCTAGACTTTTCAGATTAAGATTTACTTAGTATTTCTGGCTTTAGGTACAGTTACAATAAAACCTAAATATTATGAGTAAATCTAGTGAATGGTAAATAATATTTATAAAAACGACTTAGGATTGACTTACTTACTTACACACATTTAATGATCAGAGTCAATGGTGGATAATATTTCTTGCAATAAAAACGATTTAGGAAACTAACTGTGGACTTTGATTCTTTGAAACAAAATGTCGCATCATCCTCTGGACACAGACAAGCGGTAAGAGGTGCACTTGCTCTCTGAAATGATCCTTTGTATGATGTAACATAATGTTAAGCAATCATCTCACTTCCCTCCTCTGGTTAGGCCTAATATAACAGCTGCGGCCGACCGAGCTGCAGGTTCTGTGCCCAGAGCCGGTTACTTTGGCAACACAATTAAATCACAATTAAATAGTCCACTTCTTGTGGAAAAACTTACGATTTTAACGGTAAAAAACAACATTAACGTATTAATAACTGATTTAATATTTATTTCTTTCGTAAGTGGTATAAGCGGAGCTTCGCGTTGGACGGTTCACGCCTCCGCGTCGTCCATTCATTTCTGATTATGGACACCTCGTCGGGCATTATCCCTTACATAATTTCTCTTTGGGATAAATAAAGTTGATCTTATCTTATCAAGTTAGATTGATTTGGCCTCTTATGTTTGTGCTGTACACAAGCTTGCAGGCTCCTGCATCCATTCATTTGTCTGTTCATTTGTTGTGTACGGATTTGTCCTGCATTTATTTCAGTGTGCAGACATGTGGGGTGTATTATATACAGACCTTTGAATGTGTATTTATTCTTGTGTTGTATAACATGCTTTGATTCTGTGTTTTCTATCTTGTAGAGTCACTGTGTGACTTCAGTTTGGAAAGGAACTGATGCTTTGATTTATCCTGATTCAATAAAGGAACATCATGTTACTCTTTGATGTGTATTTATATTTATATTGGATGTGTATTTTATATATAGTCTATGGGAAACTGTCTATCTGATGATTGCAACACATCTAAAATCATCATTTGTTTACAATGATTGAAATTCATTAAAATTGAAATTAATGATGCTTATGTTTTGTGTCAATGTTTAAATAATGACAGTGGATCTAGTTGAATGTGATAACAATGTGTAGTGGTCAGTGGAATAACTATTGGTTTCCATTTGTGATGACTGCTGACTGTGATAAGGGATGAGATTAAATAGATCCTGGAACTTAGCCTGGTCTGGAGCAGGCTAGCTCCACAGAATAAATCTCCATGGTAACTTATCCCATAACATATCCCACTTTCCGCTATCCTGCTTTTGTGCAACCGGATCACAGATAAGTTGAGCCAGGATAACCAACATATCCTGGCTTAATCCCTTATCCTAGTTTTGTGCAACGGGCCCCTGATCTGTGTTGTGAAATTGTGTCCGCCTGTTCTGTGTTCTGGGGAGTTCATGACATAGTTTCTTGATCTGTCAACAGATCATAGCCTCCCAAATGCTGTTCAAAGAGTTGTATTGTCTTTGCACACTGTAAATCTCACATTTAAGAAGGGCCCACAAGTTCGGAACAGGGTTTAGGTCAGATGAGGAAGGGGGGCATGTCATTATTCTGTCATTATTCTGTCATCTTTAAGGCCTTTGCTGGCTAGCCACACAGTGGAGTACGTGGATGCATGTGATGGAGCATATTAGATAAAAAATCATGGCCTTCTTGAATGATGTAGACTTTTTCCTGTACCACTGCTTGAAGAAAGTATCTTCTAAAAACTGGCAGTAGGTTAGGGAGTTCATTTTAAGTCCATCTTCAACCGGAAAAGGAAAGGAAATTAGCTCATCCTTAATAATAACAGCCCATACCAGTACCCCACCTCCACCTTGCTGGCATCTGACTTGAAGTGGAGCTCTGTGCCCATTAATAATCCAGCCACGGGAGTCTGGTTTGTCAAGAGTCACTGTCATTTCATCCATCCATAAAACCTTTGATAAATCTATCTTCAGATATTTCTTGGTCCAGTGTTGATGTTTCAACTTATGAGTCTTGTTCAGTGGTGGTCATGTTTCAGCCTTCTTTACCCGGGCCATATTTCTGAGCACCAAACACCTTGTACATCTGGACACTCCAGGTAGGTTGCATTTCTGGAATATGGCAGCACTGGAGATTAATCAGTTCCTGGTAGCTGCACATTTAATTCTTCTTGACTATTTGCAACAAAACCTTTGATTGTTTGGTAATCACGCCTCAGTACCATAGGTACTATTGCATCCCTCTGAAAGGCATTTTACAATTTTTGACTCTTCAGAGTCAAATTTCTTTCTTGGCCCATTTTGTCTGAGGTAAAGAAGCTGCCTAATAATTATGGACACTTTGATATAGAGTCTTGATCACTTTAGGCCACACCCTCCCTCATTACACAAATGCACATCACCTGATAATCCTTAAATCCAATTAAGCATTTAAGTTCATACAGCTTGGAGTTGGAAAATATGCATGAAAATGACAATAAGGTCAAGATACTCACTTGCCTAATAATTGTGCATGCAGTGTAGTCTTCCTGCCTGTCTTTCTTGTGTCTTCCCAGTATGCTCTTGGTTCAATTTATGTATTTCACCTGTGTTCTTGGAGTACCTCTCTCAGTTTGTTGATTACCTGTTTTGTGCACTGGAATAAGTTTTATGTTATTAAAGCTCACCTTTTACTTTGTGTTTGTGCCTTTTGCTGCATTTGGGGCCTTCTTTGAACTGCATAAAACATCTATGAGACAGTGGGATAAGATATATCCATCCATCCATCCATTATCTATACCGCCTATCCCTTTCGGGGTTGCGGGGGGCTGGAGCCTATCCCAGCTACGATGGGCGAGAGGCGGGGTACACCCTGAACCGGTCGCCAGCCGATTGCAGGGCGGGATAAGATATATCCGGCCTTGAATACACGCACAACACTTGATAATTGGATACTTTCATTGTTGGCTTGGGTATTTTCATGGGATATGTTAAGGATAAGAAAAATATTGAATATTAACAGCCTTATCCTTCATGTTGCATCATGTGGAGCTCTCCAAGCTACTATGATATTGGTCAAAATTATCACAGGTTGTAAAATATTGTAGGGGGAGGGACACACAAATAGACACACAAATGCAATGTGCCCCTTGCTGTGTATGTGTGCATTCAGCTGTGTGGAATCTGTCATGAACAGACACATACTGCAGAGTCAGGCCACTATAATTTCCCATAACACCCCCCTCTTAATTCCTGGTGTGCAAACACCCATCCAGCCACACACACACACACACACACACACACACACACACACACACACACACATGCATGCAGAGATGCAATGACCCATCTATAGCTAATGGACAGGAAATGTACGTAAATACACTGGATCACAGCACAGAGAAGGACCAACATCACTATTACCCTTCACAACACGGGGAAGGTTAAATTACACACTTACATCCTTGACTAAAACAAGGCAAAATTCCTAAAACATCACAAAAATTAACAACTCCACGGCCATCTGGTCTGATTTAATAGGCAGATGTAGGGAGAAGAGATGCATTGTGAGAAATTCTGTAGCCATTTTAGACAAAATGAAGACAGGGCAGAGAAACAGAAAAATTTATATAATTCTCAAAAAATGTAATTTTAAAAAAAGAATAACATCATCATAACATTTTTTTTTTCCATTGACAGTAAAGAACATAGTTTTTGTTTGTTGTTGTTTAAATTTGATGATAATATAAAAAGGGAAACCAATTCTAGCCTTATTCAGAATGGACATATTCTCCAACATAATTCTGTAACACACTGTCAAATAATTTTATTTATTTATTTATTTTTTCATTCATTTAAATTTCACTGTATGCCCTATAGAGGTGAATTTTTCTTAAGATGTGCACAGTTTAGAGAAACACCGTCTACATGGAGATGATGCAGCATGGACATATCATCAGTGATGAACCCAGGGTCATTGGGTGTTTCAGGTCTTTGATCATCAGACACCCTTACCTTGTAGCATTCTGGATTGTTGTCATGTTGTTTTATTTTGTATGTTAACCTCTTATGTCATTTCAGTTTCCTGTGTTTTCCTGCCTTTCATCAACCACACCTATGGCTACTCACTCACCTGCCCCTGATTACCCTATTACCTTCCCTGTGTATATATACCCACCAGCTCCTCATGTCTTTGCCAGATTGTCTTTGTTTCCCATGACCTTACTTTCTAGGATTTGCTGTGTTTTGTGATTTTGAACCTTGCCTGTTCAATTTTATGTCAAGGATTTTGCCTTTTTCCCTGTCTGTTTTTGTTGGTCTTTTTGGATTCCTTGTTTTAATTTTGCTTTGTTGGACATGAGTAAAGACAGTGATTTTTATTTGAACCTCACTCTGTCTCCTGAGTGTTTCTCTGTACCTGAGTCCCGGGTTACCAGAGCTGTCAGCTCATATTGTATGTGCTTCCTGTCCAACAGCGTGACTTCAAAATAAAGCACATTGTTTTCCGGTGAACATCAAATTTGCCCCCCCCCCCCTTTTTTTTTTTAATAAAAGAAACATACTTTTAACAATTATCAAACAGCACACTGCATATATGCAAATAATACAAATAATGTCTCTGGATGGGTATCGGGACATAGCAGTAGGTAGATAGTTGTCCTGGTGCTGTGGAGAGACACTTTGAAATTCAGGTGTGATCCTTTTGAAGAAAGATGCATTCCTGACAATAGAGTGTCCATTCCTTGAGGCTGTGACCATAGAGCCCTTCACGTTGGTCACTTTGTAAGGTTTGGTGTTGTATGGCATTGACCGTTTGTTGTGTTTGGGCTGGCGGTGTAGCACAGTGTCATCTGGAATGATCTAATGAGGTTTGACATGACGTTTAGCATCTGCAGTGTTTTTCATTTTGGACCTTGCATTGCTGTCTCTTGTTCTCACATCAGCATCTGAACTGTGTTTTATAGCCTTATTGAAAGAAGGAACTTTTGTGTACATTTTGCGTTGAAACAATAATTCAGCTGGTGAACACTCCGTAGTGCTATGAGGTGTAGATTGGTACTCACGTAGAAAGATGTTAAGTTGTTTCCAAAGAATACCTTGTGTTTCAGCTACACGCAGAGCTTTACTTAGGGTTCACATAAATCTTTCAGCAGTGGCGTTTGCTTGAGGCCAAAGGGGTGTTATTCTGTGGTGGTGAAAACCTAGGTAGTCTGCAAACTGTGAGAAAGAGTCACTGTTGAATTGTGGGCCATTGTCAGGTTTTACAACTCTGGGAATGCCAAACGTAGAGAACACTTTGTCTACGTATTATTGTAATGACTGGACTGGGTGATGTTGATCTCACACTTTCAACAATTGGGTATCGGGAGTAGTTATCTGCAATAATGAGGAGATATTCTGCACTGGGAAGTGGTCCATAAAAGTCTGCACTCACACTATGCCATGGTGCTTCAGGTAGAGCTGACATTTTTAATGGCTCGTTGTATGTGACCGGTGTAGTAGCTTGACATGCCAGACAATTATGAACTGCAGCTTCCGCTTTGCGATCAATGTCTGGAAACCACACTTTGGTTCTGAGTAGTACTTTGGTTTTGACAATACCCTGGTGTCCTTCATGGGCAAGTTGTATTGCTTGTCCTATAAGACAGCTGGAACAACAATCCTAGTGCCTCTCAGTAGGATGTCTGCTGCATGTGTTGTTGTTCACTCATTCCGAACATGTTTAAACTGCTTTAATGTGCCAGCATATTGTGACTTATTAGTTTGATGCCATGTGTTGTTCCTGATGTGGCTTTTGACCTTTTGTAGAATGGGGTCTTAAAAAGTCTCTGTTTTTATCTCTTGCAGTGTCATGGCTTTTTGTGTGGAATGATATGCAAAGAAGTTCACATACTCTTCTGCAACTTTACCTGCACGAGTGCTTTCGCTGGTTGCTAATGGCAGGGGGTGATGAGACATGAAATAAGCTGGGTTCTCGGCACCTTTTTCTGTATTCGATTTTGAAGTTGTATGGTTGAGTCCCCACCTCTCGATTTGGGCTGGTGGTTTTGACCTTGGGTTGTTCCATATGATCTCAAGTGCTTTGTGATCAGTCACAAGTGTGAAAGGATGTCCATAAATGTACAACACTCCTAAAAATGACCAGGATTTCACAATATTTAACAGTATTATTTTGCAGTTAAATATTGTAATTGAAAGCCCCTGTGATATCACAAATAATACCTGTAAGAACTACTGTGACACTGGACTTCACAGCACTTAAAAATTGTTTCACAATAAAATACTGAAATCAAAATCTTCTGTAATATCGCAGTGTATTACTGTAAATTTTGAATTTGATATGTTGTTTAGTGTTATGTTGGTGTTTGGTTTTTGTTAATTCGGGCAATTTTTGAGCTGTTGTTGCTATTAGATTGCAGTATGACAAGCGTGAATGAGAGACAAAGAGTGGAGCTACGCTGAGAGAGCTTTGGGCTGTGCGTTCCGATGGATGAAGTGGTGATGCTATTCAATTCCCGCCCCAGATTGCCAAATAAACTCAGCCAAGGCGAGCGCGTAGAAGGAACAGAGAGTGACAGCGAGCGTGTACACCAAGACTGCGAGCGCGCTGAGTCATAGAGAGTGGTCTCTCCGTGTGCTTATGTGCACAGATATTGGCACTGTATTGACACCATAGCAAACGCTGTACCGTGGGTCTCTCTAGTTAAAATATGTTTTGGTCTACGCCTACTCCATTTTGCCATGAGATAACTTTGTTGTGATTTGGTGCTGTATAAATAAATTTAATTGAATTAATTATGATGAGGGATAAGCTAGAATTGTGTTTGGATACACAATATGTTTATATATGTGTGTATCTATATGTGTTTATAATTGTCATCCTGTGCACCAAACAACTGAGGCCCGTTGCACAAAACTAGGATAAGGGATTAAGCCGGAATATGTTGGTTATCCTGGCTCAACTTATCCGTGATCCGGTTGCACAAAAGCAGGATAGTGGAAAGTGGGATATGTTATGGGATAAGTTACCATGGAGATTAATTCTGTGGAGCTAGCCTGCTCCAGACCAGGCTAAGTTCCAGGATCTATTTAATCTCATCCCTTATCTCAGTCAGCAGTCATCACAAACGGATTCCAATAATTATTCCACTGCATTACATTACATCCAACTAGATCCACTGTCATTATTTAAACATTAACACAAAACATAAGCATCATTAATTTCAATTTTAATTTCATTAATTTCAATCATTATAGATAAATGATGATTTTAGATGATGTTGCAATCATTAGATAGACAGTTTCCCATAGACTATATATAAAATACACATCCAATATAAATATAAATACACATCAAAGAGTAACATGATGTTCCTTTATTGAATAAGGATAAATCAAAGCATCAGTTCGTTTCAAAACTGAAGTCATACAGTGACTCTACAAGATAGAAAGCACAGAATCAAAGCATATTATACAACACATCTAAATTGAAAAAAAAAAACAAAAAACAAAAAAAAACACCAACACAAATTCCTCTGCCAATGCAGGACATATTTAACTGAAATTTAAAGCATGCATGTTAACAAAAATAATTTAACACATATTGGTCCCTGACCAGTCTACCACTGTCGTCATCAGGGAAGATGGCAGGATTGTCCCGCTCCATGTGTGATGGCACTCTGGGGGCCCTCTCCTTCCTCAGGCAGGCCATATTGTGGAGGACAGCACAGGCCACAGTGATGTCACATGCCCCCAAAGGGCTGACCCGTAAGTCATGAAGACAATGAAAGTGTGCCTTCAGGAGGCCAAAGGTCATTTCAATCCTGGCCCTTGCCCTGGCATGGGCATGATTGCAGGCCTGCTGTGCTTCCTGGGGGTCTGTGTACGGTGTCAGAAGAAAAGGCTGGCAGGCATACCCCCTGTCCCCCAGCAAGACACCAGAGAATTCACCTGTCAATACAAAATCTCATCATCACAACCTCATAAATAGTGACATTCTTGACACAGCTATGATGTACAAAGTGATTATTAATAGAGGTTGTGTGGCTCACTCTGTGAGGCGCTGATAGATTCCAGAGGACCGAACAACTTAGGAGTCATTGACTGAGCCAGGCAACTTTGCCACAACATTGCTGATCAGACAGTCAGCATTGCAACCATCCATCCATCCATTTTCTCCCGCTTATCCGGGGCTGGGTCGCCGGGGCAGCAGTCTGAGCAGGGACGCCCAGACTTCCCTCTCCCCAGACACTTCCCCCAGCTCTTCCGGGGGGATCCCGAGGCGTTCCCAGGCCAGCTGAGTGACATAGTCACCCCAGCGTGTCCTGGGTATTCCCCAGGGTCTCCTCCCAGTGGGACATGCCTGGAACACCTCCCTAGGTGTTCATGACCATAGGTGAGGGTAGGAACGTAGATTGACCGGTAAATCGAGAGCTTCGCTTTTCGGCTCAGCTCCTTCTTCACCATGACAGACCGGTACAGTGACCACATTACTGCAGCTGCTGCACCGATCTGCCTGTCAATCTCACACTCCATCCTTCCCTCACTCGTGAACAGGATCCCAAGATACTTAAACTCCTCCACTTGAGGCAGGAACTTTCCCCCAACCTGAAGTGAGCAAGCCACCTTTTTCCGGTCGAGAACCATGGCCTTGGACTTGGAGGTGCTGACTCTCATCCCAGCTGGTTCACACTCGGCTGCGAACCGCCCCAGTGCATGCTGAAGGTCCTGGCTCAAGGGATCCAACAAGACAACATCATCTGCAAAAAGCAGAGACGAAATCTGGCGGCTCCTGAACCGAACCCACTCCAGCCCCTGGCTGCGCCTTGAAATTTTGTCCATAAAAATGATGAACAGAACCGGTGACAAAGGGCAGCCCTGCTGGAGTCCAACATGCACCGGGAACAGGTCCGACTTACTGCCGGCAATGCGGACCAAGCTCCTGCTCCGGTTGTACAGGGATTGTACAGCCCTCAATAGAGGGCCTCCAACCCCATACTCCCAGAGCACCTCCCACAGAATGACGCGAGGGACACGGTCGAATGCCTTCTCCAAGTCCACAAAACACATGTGGACTGTTTGGGCAAACTCCCATGAACCCTCAAGCACCCTGTGGAGGGTATAGAGCTGGTCCAGTGTTCCACGGCCAGGACGAAAACCACATTGTTCCTCCTGAATCCGAGGTTCGACTATCGGCCGGATTCTCCTCTCCAGTACCCTGGAATAGACTTTCCCAGGGAGGCTGAGGAGTGTGATCCCCCGATAGTTGGAACACACCCTTCGGTCCCCCTTTTTAAAAAGAGGGACCACCACCCCAGTCTGCCAGTCCAGAGGCACCGTCCCTGTCTGCCACGTGATGTTGCAGAGGCGTGTCAACCAAGACAAACCTACAACATCCAGAGACTTGAGGTACTCAGGGCGGATCTCATCCACCCCCGGTGCTTTGCCACTGAGGAGCTTGCGAACTACCTCAGTGACTTCAGCCCCGGTGATGGATGAATCGACCCCCAAGTCCCCAGTCTCTGCTTCCTCTACGGAAGACATGACAGTGGGATTGAGGAGATCCTTGAAGTATTCCTTCCACCGCCCGACAATATCCCCAGTCGAGGTCAACAGCTCCCCATCTCCACTGTAAACAGTGTTGACAGAAAGCTGCTTCCCCTTCCTGAGGCGCCGAATGATTTGCCAGAATTTCCTCGAGGCTGACCGGTAGTCCTCCTCCATGGCCTCCCCGAACTCCTCCCAGACCCGAGTTTTTGCTTCTACAACCGCCCGAGCTGCCGTGCGCTTGGCCTGCCGGTACCCATCAGCTGCCTCAGGAGTCCCATGAGCCAGCCAGGCCCGATAGGACTCCTTCTTTAGCTTGACGGCATCCCTTACTTCCGGTGTCCACCACCGGGTTCGGGGGTTGCCGCCACGACAGACACCGCCGACTTTACGGCCACAGCTACGGACGGCTGCATCAACAATGGAAGTGGAGAACATGGTCCATTCGGACTCAATGTCTCCAACCTCCCTCAGAATCTGGTCGAAGCTCTCCCGGAGGTGGGAGTTGAAGACCTCCCTGATAGCAGGTTCCGCCAGACGTTCCCATCAGACCCTCACGGTACGTTTGGGTCTGCCAAATCTGTCCCGCTTCCTCCCCTGCCACCGGATCCAACTCACCACCAGGTGGTGATCAGTTGACAGCTCAGCCCCTCTCTTTACCCGAGTGTCCAAGACATACCACCGAAGGTCAGATGATACGACTACAAAGTCGATCATTGACCTCCGGCCTAGGGTGTCCTGGTGTCACGTGCACTGATGGACACCCTTATGCTTGAACATGGTGTTTGTTATGGACAAACTGTGACTAGCACAGAAATCCAATAACAGAACACCACTCGGGTTCAGATCAGGGAGGCCGTTCCTCCCAATCACACCCCTCCAGGTATCACTGTCGCTACCCACGTGAGCATTGAAGTCCCCCAGCAGAACAATGGAGTCCCCGGTTGGAGCACTTTCCAGTACCCCTCCCAGGGACTCCAAGAAGGCCGGGTACTCTGCACTGCTGTTCGGCCCATAGGCCGAAACAACAGTGAGAGACCTATCCCCGACCCGAAGGCACAGGGAAGCGACCCTCTCGCTCAGCGGGGAGAACTCCAACACGTGGAGCCTGAGCTGGGGGGCTATAAGCAAGCCCACACCAGCTCGCCGCCTATCACCACGGGCAACTCCAGAGTAGAAGAGAGTCCAGCCTCTCTCAAAGAGTTGGGTTCCAGAGCCCAGACTGTGCGTGGAGTTGAGCCCGACTATCTCTAGCCGGTACCGCTCAACCTCCCGCACTAGCTCAGGCTCTTTCCCCCACAGTGAGGTGACATTCCATGTCCCCATAGCCAGAGTCCTTGTCCAGGGTTTGGGTCGTCGGGGCCCCCGCCCACGACTGCCACCCATATTACATTGCACCGGCCCCTTCTGATCCTTCCTGCGGGTGGTGGGCCTACGGGAAGGCGGGCCCATGTCGCTCCTTCGGGCTGTGCATGGCTGGGTCCCGTGGGCAAAGACCCGGCCACCAGGCGTTCGCCAGCGAGCCCCAACCCCAGGCCTGGCTCCAGGGTGGGGCCCCGGTGACGCCAATCCAGGCGACGTACGTTTCCTTAGTTTTTTCTCTGTCAAGTCAGCATTGCAGACCATCTGAAATTCTAAGATGAACACTATTAAACCTGTCAGTGCATATCACAAGCAATGCACAGTGTCCATTAATTGACAATGTCAAAAGTCATGTTCACCTCAACATTAATGCTGTAAAAGGATTTCCTATTCACAAAATCCGCCTCATGGGCACCTGAGGGGGATTTTATCTTGATATGTGTGCCGTCCAATGCACCAATGACATTGGGAAAACCTGCAACACAAAGCAATGAGTATCCTATTATGACTGTAACAGTTGTCCTGTAATTTGTAGTTTCTCTTACCTGCAATCCTATAAAACTCCTCCTTGATGTCTCGGAGGCTTCTGTGGCCAGGGAAGGAGATGAAGACATCTGACAGTGTTTTAATAGCCAGACACACACTCCGTACTGTGTGGCAAATTGTGGTCTTGTTCAGATGCTCTGCTTCCCCCACTGAGTACAGGAAGCCTCCACTTTCAAAAAAGCACAAGGCCACACAAATCATCTGCTCTGCTCGACGTGGCTCCATGCTGTGCGGTGTTTGATCCTGGGACCCAGCAGTCTGCACAGATACCCTGATGCCATCTGCAGAAAATCTGCATCTCTCATAAAGGTGGTCATCAGGGAAGGCCAGTGGGTCCAACCGGTCCCTGAAGACCGTCTCTTGCCTGAAGGCTCTCCTGAGCACAAGTGCTTCCTCATCCACCACATCTGTCAAGAACGGGCACACCATTGTTAGAGCAGAAAGGAGCACACCATTTTGGGCCTTCATATAGGCTAGTGGCCCACTTGACTTAACGAGGAACACCTTTGCACCCTCACACCTCACAAACTGCAAATAGTTAGTTATCATGGGTACTTTTTTTTTTTTTTTTTAAATAGTCATCTACTACCTCAAAGAATAGATAATCAAACCGTTCCCTCTACTCACTTTTTATTGCCATAAGGTGTTTTGATATATCTGGGAAATTGCATTTCAGGCTACATTATGTGCCTTTCTTCTAGCCTTAATACAGCCAGTGTTTCAACTTCTAACCAATCATAGCACTTGGGGTGCAAGTGAGATGACAGATGGAAAGTCCACAGTCCGTGTGCCTCATGTCATCTCTACGGTAGCCCTAACTGTGCATACATTAAACAGACACTACCAAAATTCCATTTGACCTTTTATTTTTTTAAGATGTGTCATCTTCTTAAGCTGGGGGAGGAAAGGAGAATAATGATTAATACATTATTTGTGTTACAGTCAGCATACAGTGTGCATTGAAGGCATAACTCACCTCCCGCTCATGTTTTTTTATTTCAAAGTCCAATTTTCTCATTGTCCACCGTAGATGGGTGGCATACAGCTGTCTGATAGCTTGTGAGTTCTGTAAACACATGACAATTAGCACAGCGGGAATTTTGCATAATGGGAATGTCCTTCCATTAATACTCATTATGTTGCCAGGCTGGCTTTCTCCTGGTACGGCATCTGGGTCCTGTAACAGAAATGAAATTTTGTGTGGGCACCAAATGATGACTCCTCACCACTGTTGACTGAACAGCACTTCCACAGGCTTGACATGATACCTCATGCCTTTGAGAATCCAGAGAGATGGTCTCCTCATCTTCGCCGTCATCTGCTGCTGCTGCTGCTGCTGCTGCTGCACTGGTGCCTTCACCCTGTCACATTTAATGGGATTAGTATTGAAGCTAGTAGGCGAGACATGCCAGGCCTACGGAGTACTCACTGGATCAGCATCTTCTGGTGTTGGTGACTCTGGTGTTGGTGGCTCCAACAGTGTGACGATGCAAATGGATTCGATATGAATGTGGTTATGTCCCATGTAGAAATGGAAGAATGTGCCTTGTATGAAGCGGGTGGCATCTTGGGAGGGATATATGTTTGTGTCTGTCCCCCCACGGATCCCTTCCAACACAGGCCTGCCTTTGTTGTATGCCAAGGCTTTGTCCTCTGCTGGGGTGAGGTCTGCTGTTGGTGACCCACCACCCGTGCCTTGCATTTGAGTATTCTTTTTGACCGCTAAAACAGTATACACACATACACACACACTTTATGTATATATATATATATATATATATATATATATATGTGTGTGTGTGTGTGTGTGTGTGTGTGTGTGTGTGTGTGTGTGTGTGTGTGTGTGTGCTTTTATCCCAAAGCGAAATTGTCAAGGAGTTATACAGTCTGATGGAGTTACATTTACACAATTTTACTCACATCTGCAGTCAGTTTCACTTGCAGTTTCAACTGATTCATAATCAGAGTACAACTACGTTTTCGGAGATGTTAATTAACTATTTGGATTGTAATTGTGATGGTTTCAGCGGAGCAGTGAGTGTGTATTTGTGTGCTACTTATGCATTCAGGCAGTCTGCAATACTTCGCCACGCTTTCTCTTGCTGTTTGTGGCGGTGTTGCCTGTCTTTTTAATTTGGTCCTTCACCTCCTCGTAAGCCTCCATGAGGATTTCTGCCTCCAACAGGGAAAAGTACGCCGCTCTAGTTGCCATGGTGAATCTGTGAATCTGTGACCGATGGCGGGGTCTATTTGAGGAAGCCACGTGGACATACTTATCCAGGATAGGTTTCACCTGGCTTAATGAATCCACTTCTGCTCATCCTGGCTTGGTCTTTGTGCAACCGATTAAGCCTGGACGCTCATGTTTTGGATTGGTTGAACTCAGCTCAGTCATTTATCCTGGATGTCTTGATCCTACTTTTGTCCAATGGGCCCCTGGTGTTTAAATGAGCACCAAAGTACCGGGATAAATCAATCTCCATTGACACTCCATAGCTTCTACTACCCAGTGCACCTTGCATGGCATCTCATTCAATTATCTAAACAAACTTAACTATGTGAGGTGTACTAAATAAACAGATCTTGAATATTATTTGCAGATTTCACAATAATTTGTACAATATGCTCATTCATAATCTGTATGCAATCTGAAATATTCCTTCCCCTACCTACAGTGTTGTTGTTTGCCTTTGTCTAATTACTCCTTTCTTTGGTCTCTCTTTTTTGTAGGTTATAGTCAACTGTATCCACTTCATGGATTACGTTCATTCATGGGTACATCTTTAAAATGTTCCAATGTAAATTTATTAGTTGTGAACGTGTCTCTGAGAATGTTAACAACTTCATTCAGCACTCTAAGCTGCACAGCAATGCTCTCAATTATCATTATCAGTGTGGTGTGCCTGATTGCTCGAGGGCGTACAAGAAACCCACTGCATTGGCAACACATATGTACAGACTGCATAAAGTCAGATCTTCCTTGCGAGCTGCTATGCTGCCTGCCACATCTTTGAGATGTGTGTGTAAGGCTTGTTCATTTAAAGGTGACACTGCAGCCACTCTTATCAAGCATTTGAAGACATACATACAGGGGGGAATGGAAACCAAATGCCCATATAGAGGTTGTGATCACAGGTTCACAGTCATGAGCACTTTTGCTTCACATATTTCATAGGGGTCCAGGGGATTCTGTTTTACATGACTTTGTACTAGACAAGTCTGTTACCGCAGAGCCATTGCCAGAACCCAGTGAGCTGTATCCAGAAGCTGCTGATGAGGATGTTGAGCCAGAAGTGCCACTAAGTGTGGATGAAACACTTTTTTTTTAAAGAAAAAATCACTTTTCTATTTGAAATTGCAATCTAAGCTTTTGTTCCCGGCAAGCACCATTCACACAATTATTGAGGACTTTAAAAATGCCCATGAGCTTGGCCAATTGCACTCACTTAACATTCTGAGAATGAGATTGGAGGATCTTGGAATCCCTCATGCCACTATAAGCAGCATCATTGATGAAATGAACAGAGAAGATCTACCCAGACTCCATGACAGAGGAATCCTCAGCACAGATGCAAAGAGGAAGGCTGCTTTCAAAGAGAGTTTCAACTGTGTTCATCCCATGCCTTTGCTCCTGGGAATTGATGAAAATGCCAAAAAATACTTTGCTCACTATGTCCCCTTACAGGAGATGTTAGTGTCACTGTTCACCAATTTATCAGGATGTCAAGGATGGAGCTGGATTTCAGCTGAGCCTTTCTCACTTGGTTTGATACTGTACTAAGATGCTTTTGAGGTTGTGAACCCTCTTGGTTCAGGGGAAAAAAAGTACAAGGTTTTGGCGGTTTACTTGACTCTAACAGACATATTGCCGCACAATAGATCATCTATAGATCAAATATAACTTCTTCTTTTATGCAGGGAGCAGGACTTTAAATATTATGGGATACAGAGGGTTTTGGCACATCTGATTGAAGACCTCAATGTCCTGGAGGGGAGAGGTGTTGTCATATGTGATGGCAGTGTAGTGAGAGGCTCTTTGGTTGTTATTGCTGGGGACAACTTACGATCCCATTGTATTGGTGGTTTCCTGGAGAACTTCAGTCGTTCTATTCATTTCTGCCGCTACTGTGAGACAGACAGGGATACATTCATGAGGAATCCACATTTGTGTGGGACCACAAGAACACCCCGGTGCTATGAAAGTAATTTGCAAGACCTGGAAACTAGTGGCACAGACTCTGTATGATTCTCCTTTTAACCAGCTTGCTAATTTCCATGTTTACCAGCCTGGCCTCCCACCATGTCTAGGTCACGACTTATTTGAGGGAGTTGTATCCTATGACCTTGCTTTGTATGTTTACAATTGAGTCAGGGAGAATAAAATTACTTACCTGCAATTAAATCGATGCAAGAACCAATTCAGATATCAAGCCAATGATGGCAGCGACAAACTAGCAGACCTCTCCCCTGGCAGTGAGAAATTAAGTGCGCATGCAGTTCAAAACTGGTGCTTCCTGAGATTGCTACCTCTCTTGGTGGGAGACAGGATTAAAGATCCCTCTGACAATGAGGTGTGGCAGCTGATTTTGCAGTTGAGGGAGATAGTGGAGCTTCTCTGTGCACCAGCCATTACAGCAGGTCTGGTAGCATATTTGAAAGTCATCACTGTGAAGGAGCGGTATCACAGGTCATTCCTTCCTGCAGCCGTCAGACTGTACAACAAAAACTGTAGTAATCAGTACAATAATATGTGCAATAATCTGTGCAATACTACCGGTACATAACAGTCTGGAAATACTATTTCCAATTTTTTTTTTTTTTTTTTTTTTTTTTTTGGGAGGTTGTTTTCTTTTTATCCCACCCTTTTGTGTATACTTGTGTTTAACTTGCATGCACTTGTTATACTATTCTATCCGCTTTATTGGTGCTGCTGTGAATTGGAATTTCCCCTCACGGAACAAATGAAAGAATATTGAATTGAATTGAATTGAATTGAATTGAATTGAATTGAATTGAATTGAATTGAATTGAATTGAATTGAATTGAATTGAAGAGTACATATGTAATAGGAAAAGGCTTTTCCCAAATGACCCCCTTAGGCCGAAGCATCACTATCTGTGCCATTTTCCAGAGCTCATCATCCATTTTTGCCCACTTATTCACCTGTGGACTCAAACATACTTTTTTTTCAAACAGTGTGCCAGAAAATTTCAAAACTCTGGCAGAGAGACATCAACTTCTGCAGGCATACTTGAGTGCTGGAAACTTGTTTCCTCCACTTATACAGATAGAAAAGGGTACTGATTTTTATGTGAATGATTACAATGACAATATCAGGGCATCGGTAGCCAGATATTCATTTGAGTGACAGTGTGCAGTGGCTTGTAACTATGTTACAGTGAAGGCACAGACTACAAAAAGGGGATGTTCATCTTGCTTGAGAATAGTGATGAAGGACTTCTCATGGGGAAAAGATTATTCTTGTCATTATTGCCCATGATTCTGTCCACTTTTTCTTAGAGAAACACACTTTTGTAAAGTTAAGTTACATAGGTGTCTACTGTGAGGTAGGCTTAGCCCAAAAGGATTATGTTTGCATAAAGCACAAAGATCTGTTGGACTATTATCCTCTTCCAGCATACAATGTGTACGATCTTACAGTTATTGCTCTCCACAATTCTTTTCCTGAAGCAGTTTAAACACGGAGGAAAGACAGGAGACAGGAGAGACCTGAGAACAGACAGAATTAAGTGGTGAGTTTTTAGGCTAACCCCTTGGACTGCAGTTTTTACAGATGTTTGTTTTTCAAATATTGAAGAAGAGGTTTTTAGGAAGCACACATAAGCTGGTATTGTTAACAGCATATGTAGTGTAAAACAGATTTGCAAACAGACAGACAAGTAGGGAATATTTCAAAAGGGGATTCCCTTCCTAAATATTTGATATTGACACTGTTTGTTTGACACCAAGAAATCACAGTAGGTAATGTGTCATGATTGGGTTTTTGTGTTTTCCCTCATTCTGATCTGACATTGTTTTCTTTCCTCCCTCTCTGTCAGCAGGAGCATGTGAGAGAGAGACGGGGACCAATCTCCTCAGGAGCCAGCCTCACCTGACACACCTGCTCCTCATCTGCTAATCAATCTCCAGATTGACTCCTGTGCCAAACTATTCTTTGTGCTCTTATCACACGAGTCTTGTTCCAGAAAACCATCTCTTGCTTGTCTCAGCGTGTTTCTGCGTTTCTGTTGTTGTCTGTGCTGTTCTGTAGTGACTTTGCTCCTGGACACTTTGAGTTTCATTTTTCTTCTTGAGTCAGTTATCGCCCTCGTCATGTTTTTGTGTTTTTCTTTATTTTGCTACTTTTTCCCCTCTGTGGCGATTTTGGTTCATTTTACTTTGAAGGAGTTTTTCCCTGATAAGGTGATTTTCTGTTCAACTAATAAAAGGTTTTCATACGACTCTGCAACTGGGCCGTGGCTCTTCCTGTCCACACACAACATAATGGAAGCTATAAAGGAAGCAGTTTGGTTGTATTTACCAGGTCTCCCTGATGACGTGCTGACAACGCTACTAGATGAGCTTGGAGTGGAGAGTTTGGAGGATCTTAGATAATTGGTGTCAGGTCCTAGTCTGTGTCTAGTCTGTGTCACTTCCTGTTTTATTTTGTAGGGTTTTCAGTTTCCTGTTTTGTGTTGTCTTGTTAGGTGTCTTGACTTCCCCACGTATGTGATTGTTCATTGTCTACACCTGTGTCTTTTGCTCAGCATCTTTTGCACCTTTGCCTTCGTTACGGGTATCTGGTTTTGAACTCTAGCCTGGTTTTGTGACTCCCGATCTGCCACGTGATTTTGTACTGCTGCATTATTGGACTGTTTCCTGTTTACCGACCTCTCATCACCCGCCTCTCTGGTCTGCTCTGTGGGTCTGCAGTTTGTCTGTCCTAGTTCTGACAATTGGAGGAGAAGGATCTTGTCAAATACCTGAAGCCAATCCTGAATGCTGAATGGTATTTAGCAAGGTGCAATTTGAACCGTAACTCATGACACTTTGAACCAGTGAGTGTTTTTGATTGATGAGAAACATTTTATGTCAAGTCAGTTCTTTAGCAGATCTCAATTTGTTAATGGAAGTGCAATCCAAGAGACACATTTTCAGCATGCATCATGTGTTCAAAATATTGAAAAGAAAACATTGGCACAGCTAATAGACAATCTGACAACTTGAATGGAGTATACTTAATCAGCCTTTTGTTCTAGCACTACATCTTGCCCTACCTTCATTCATAATTTGTCTTTGTCCTCTCTAGGATTGGTAATGCTTGATATGGTGGATTTGCTCTCTTCACCTCATGCAAGTACTGAGAGCTCCCCAGCGTCAAGCTGCCCAAGTACTCCTTCTTTACATGGCCTATTGTCCAACTCCAGATGCCAGAAGCAATTAGAAGTGCAGTGGAAAATGAAAAAAGACCATCACTACAGGACAGTAGAGTCATGATAAATGTAGTGGCAGACCAAATGATACAGCACGAGCTGCAACCCGAATAATGTGTCATAGCATTGTTTGAAACATTGTGAGGATCTATCCAAAATGTTTTGCTGACATCAGCAACCAAGGTGATGTTCTTGCAGATGGCTGCCACTCTCTTCTCTAACAAATAAAAGCAAGAGTGGAGTATAATAATAGAACAAACACTCTTGCCTGACATCGCAGCAAGAAAAGAATTCCCTCTGGAGCAGCAGGAAAGACCAGATTGCCTGCAAGAGGTCCTATTAACCAGTATAGGTATGTGTAGGAGTTGGCCAAAACATAGATATTGCGATTGTTATCCAGTGTAATGAGTCTGTCAAAGTATTGATCATCAATATTATCATAATACCATTATTTAATCACACTGTCAGGAAACTTTGGACTGTTATCTGACTGTGTTAACCTGTGATTCCCACTTCTAGGTGTGTGAGGTGGTGCCCAGCTGAACTGCCTGAGGGGAAGACCGAGGCAACGTTGGAGGACATGGAGAAGACACTGTGCAACATATCCACAGGCATGCTATTTAACTTTTTCATGTTAATGTGTGACCTGTCATTCATTCAGATGTAAAGACTAATCGGGATTATGTGACGAGCCCTCTAAGATTCTGAGGATCAATTTGATCATGGTTTCGGTATAACTGGTCACCAAATTTGGTGAAAATGGGCTACAATTACAAGAAAAAAATTACATATTTTCAGATCAAGTGCTGAAGAAATCACCAGAATGCATGAAATTAAGGGTTTGCATGTCTGAACATATGAAGGGATGGGTGGAGCAGAGAGAGCAGAACCTCTGATGGAGAAGACCTACATCATCTTGCACAGATACCTCAACCTTGTGCCTGCACCAGCGGTGGCAGAGATCAAAGCAGAATGGCCTTTTCCATTCTCTCAGAGAGGACTCTATTCCCACTTTGGCCTCCTGACAGACATTGCTGTCCTTAGCAAAGTGGAAGAAGCCCTGAACCACAGAGGTCGTACTTTTCTACTGTTCTGCCAGCAGTTAGACAAACCTGCTATCAAGGAAGTTGTAGTCAGCTTTGATCCAGAGGCTTCAGAAAAGGCTGCCTGCATCTTCCTTTTCCTATTGGCCTACTTTAAGACCAAGGAAAACATCTTGCTCAAGGCTGATGTAATAACAGACAGTAATTTTGATTGTTATTGAATGAAATTAATTTGTATTTATTACAGTACATTTCACACACAGGCAACATGTTTTACAAACACCTTTTTCCAAAAGGAGACACATTAAATACGATGTACCTCCAATGAATGGTCTTCATGATCCTTCCATCATGTTGAAACAATGCCATTGTGTTACTACTTTACAGCTGTACAGCAGCATTACCAACCACCCCCTGCTTGATCATACAAGGTAATGTAATGTTTTATATTTGTATTTCATTGATATTTCTAGCTAATAGATAATCATATACCATACCGCCACCCCCCTTATTCAACACCATGCAGTATAATTGGTGATGCTAATGCTGTGGCAAAGGATATTGGCAAATTCAATTATAGGGATTTTCACATGAATGGATGTTTACTTGCATGCTATGAGCCAGCTGACCCAATAAATCTGTCTGTTAATTTCAGGTTACATAATGAGGCCTTTAGCATGGATGCTGTCTATTGAGGGGGAGGTTGTGATGGGCCCACACCCAAATGTTGTGCATGGGGTGGCTGCACTCTTCAGCAGCTTCTACATTTTCAATTTGGAGTATCCTGCGATTGGGGCCTACACACTGGAGTTCATACAAAGGTATTGTAACACACAGAACGATCATTACCATTTATAACCACAGCTCTATGAGTGGAGCAGAGCACAACCTGCCTAGAAATACCAGTTCTCGTAATTCAGTTTTTAAGAAGTATTCCAAATCCCAGCTCCGTTTTATCGAGATGGTGTTTCGCAATTAGAATCTTCACATTTGAACACAAATTAGCAATTGCAAACTTGGTAGATCTGGTATTTACCACTGCATGAACCTTCGGTAAATGCTGCCTGCAAAGCATAAATCACTGTCACTGCACCCTGAAGAAGGCGCAAGCCGATACACGTGTAATTTTAATGAATGTAGCTCATTAAATTAAAGGCCTCTTTATATTTTTCAAACCCACTTGAGTGCCTGGACTTGGATTTTTTTTGTGCTTTTTTTTTTTTTTTTTTGGCCAAAAGTTTTCCTCTTATTAAAGCATAAATCTATTTAAAACTGAAACTGTTATCTTTGCTTATTGTTAACAGGTGCTTTTTGTGCATCAACCCAGACAAGGGCTCCAAATCCAGAAAGAGCACAACAATCAACCCTCGAGTGAGCACCCTTCTGCGCAAGATCATTAATTTTTGAATGGTCTACATAGATGCTCATAGACAGACAGACAGACAGACTGACTGACCGACCCTGCATTTCCCACACTCTCCCTCACACACATATCCTCATCAGGCAAACAATTCAATTTCAGTTTTATTTGTATAGCGCCAAATCACAACAGAAGTTGTCTCAGGACACTTTCCATATAGAGCTGGTGCAGACCAAGCTCTTTTATCTACAGAGAACCAACAAACACACACAAAACATCACTTCATCACATTTTATTTATGGTTTGAGTAATGGTTCAAAGTTTGGTGGGGGGGAACAAAAAAAAAACAAAACTTGTGTTTTTTGTTTGTGTTCTTTGTGTGCGTGAAGTTGTAATGTGGTAATGTTTCAGAATTTGTTTAATTCAAACAAACTGACCTTTGGTTTCCTTGTTTGTTTGTTTTTTGTTTGTTTGTTTGTTTGTTTGTTTGTTTTATATATTCACCAGATGGTTAATTCACATTTAGCATATGTTGTTGTAAATGTACAGGTCCAAATATTGCATTACTTTCACAGTGAAAGTATAAAAGTAAAGGCCATTGTTGTAATGTTGTAAACACCTAGGTGCTGTAATTCCACTAATGCATACTGTAATATCACAGGTAGTGATAGTAGTAAAACTAAGAAGAAGAAGAATTTCCTTTATTCGTCACAACACACAACATGCAGTTGAGGAGGAAACTGTACACGCCATGCATATGTGAAATTCCATCCCGCTATTTGACCCATCCATGGTCAGTCCTTCCTCCATGGCAGACCAGGAGCGGTGGGCTGCCGGTCGACCAGCACCCGGGGACCAGTTCCTTTTTCATCACCATTGGTCAGGTGGTGATCTTCTTGCATGTTTTTAGTGGGGGTATTTTTATGGACGATACCCCAGGTGAACACGGGGAGAACATGCAAACTCCACACAGAAAGGCCCCTTATCTTTCCTCAAGCAGCAGGCACCAAGGCACCAGCGCCCACATCGAGATTCGAACCGGGGACCTTCTAGCTGTGAGGCGACAGTGTACCACCGTGCCACCAAACTCCAGCATAATGTTGCAATTTCACAAAGAATTCTTGTAACATTATGGCTGTGAAGTTACAAGTGGTTACTGTGAGGATATTTTGCAATAAATAACTGTGAAGATTACTGTGAACGTCATGCAAAATTTGGCCAGTAATTTACTGTGATTTTATGCTCAAAAAATTGACAATGAAGTGGAAGTGCTCACAGCTCCACACAATGGCAAACCCTTCCTTTTCAGTTTGTGAGTGTTTCCTTTCCACATCACTGAGAGATCGAGTTGCATATGCTATGATATGCTTCATACCTTTTTGATCTTGTTGGCAGAGTATCGCACCTAATCCCTCTGGACTAGCATCCACTATCAGTTCAGTTTGTCTGTTTGGATAGAAGTATGACAAAGCTGTGTCACTGGTAAGATTGTCTTTGAGTGCCTGTAATGCTTCCTGTTGTTCTTGTCCCCATGCCCATGGTGTGTCTTTCCTGGTGAGTTGGTGCATTGGCTCTGAGATGGATGAAAAGTCTTTAATGAATCTAGCGCAGTAGTTAGCCATACCCAGTAGGCTTTTGATGTCCACAGGTGTTTCAGGGTCAGGGGCATGCTGAACAGCTGAGACACTGTCTGCAGAAAAGATGAAACCAAAGACTTCCAGTTTTGTTTTGTTAAATTCACATTTCTCACTTTTCAATGTGAGCCCAGTCTCTTTGAGTCTCGCAAACAGGGCCTGAAGGTTGTTGTCATGCTCTGTTTGGTTTGTGCCATACACAATGATGTCATCACTGAGATTTTTGACCCCTTTTAGTCCTAGTAAGGACTGATGAATCGCGTTTTGGAACATTTCTGCTGCTGAGGCAATGCCAAAAATTAAGCGTACCGCAGGCCAAGATGAGTGATGAATGTTGTTATGTACCGGCTGTCTGGGTGTAGCTCCAGTTGATGGTACCCAGCTCTGAGATCCAGTTTGGAGAACACAGTTGCACCATTTAACTCACGAATCACATCATCAATGGTTGGAGTGATATGATGTTCTCTTTCGATGGCTGTGTTTGCTTGTCTCACGTCTACACAAATCCTTACTTTGTCAGGATCTTCAGGTTTGGGAGGTGGAACTATTGGTGAAACCCACAGTGTCGGTCCAGTGACCTCTTCAATGATGCCATCTGCTTCAAGCTTGCGAAGTTCATCCTCTACTATCTGACGTAGGTGAAAGAGAACGCGTCTGTGAGGTTGACAGGTGGGCTTAATGTCAGGATTTATGTGCAGTTTTACCTGAAAGTTTTGGAGCTTACTGTTACGGGCATTATGTGCTTGACCGCATTTAACTCAACTAACTAAGTCATTCATTCATAAGTATCTCCAGTTCTGCAGCGTGGGAACCGTGATGTCATCGGGGATTCCCTTTCGCAGCGGCTCCTAATTCAAAGACACCTCCCAACAGTCCCGGACCCGTCCCCTCGCTGAGTGTACTGCCCAATCCCGTGGTTCCACCTGGTCTCTCCTCCCTCCATTCATCAGCGCCCGCTCCAATACGGGCACTACCGCACATTATAAAAAGTGTGTGTTGTCGCTGCCCAGCGCAGCTGTGATTCAGTGATCAGTTCGCCTCGTTGTGCCTCTTCGAAAGAGTTTAAAATTGTTAGTGCTTGCGAGTCCTGTGTAGATCCTGTTTTGTTTTTAGGTCTACCAGTGAGTTTAGTTTGGTTAATTGCACTGAGGCACTAGGTTTTCAGGAGCTGGGCTATAGTTAGTTTATTGAGTTTTTCACACATCACCGTGCACCACACCACAGGTAACTTTTCTGTTAGCACACTAGGTTTATGGGTGGCTGTTCCCCTGTGTTTTTGTCGAGGTTAGAAACAGTGTAAATAGATCAATTTCTTCTTTAATTTTTCTTTGTATGGTAGTCAGTTTTGGGGTGGATTTGGGGATAGGTGTAGCTGATTTTTGTTTGTTTTATGATTTGCCACCACCCGCCGCCCTCTCCCTTTGTTGTTCATTGCTTGTGGTTTTTGTTGTCATTTTTTTTTTTTTTTTGTGGGTTAAATCATTAAACAATAACTAAATAAACTAATAACTTTAACATCATGGCACCGTGTTGCTTCCCTTTATCCCTAGTCTTTTCCATCAGAGGGTTGTAACATAATGGGGGCTTGTCCGGGATCTTTGAACGGCCGGATTATTGTTTAGTGTTAGGTGAGTGCTGTTGAAATTCATTGTCTAGTCATGACTGCATTTGATCTCTGTCAGTTCATTCAGCAGCCCTCTGTTGAGTTGCTTGACTTATGTCGCAAGGATGATTTGATGGCAGTAGCAGCCCACTTCGGCATCTCTGTCTCCAAACAAATGTTAAAAAGAGACATCAAAGCCTTAATTATTACAGCTCTAACTGGGTCGGGGTTGACTGCTATGCTGGCTCCCTTGGAGTCCGATGCGCAGGCTGATGGCGCCCTGGCTGGGGGTAGCCATATGGGAGAAACTCCCGGTTCTGTGTCTGAGCAAATGAGCCAAGCAGCCCAGAGACTTGACTTCGAGGCGAAGGGCCGGCCCAAAACACCGGTCACTCTGCCCCGTTTTGATCCTCTCTCTCCTGCTTCCTCGGGATCTCGCGATGAGGCATGGCTAAAGATCCGCCTCACTCGCCTTTGGTTAGAGACCACTGAAAAGGCACAAGATTGCCAAGCGCAGCTTGACTTCTGCCTTCAAGTCAAGAAGATGGAAATAGAGGCAGACAAGGCTGTATGGCTGCGTCAGCTCGAGCTTGCGTCGCAGAGAGACGCTCTCACGTCCGAGGTAGTGACAGCAAACACTCCCCCCAGCGTTGTTAGTGACACCAGGGATTCGTTTGATGTAAGTAAGCACATTTCTTTAGTGCCAATATTCAGAGAGAATGAAGTGGACGCACTCGAGCGCTGGCATCAAACTCTGAAGTCCATGCTGCGCAAATATTGCTCGGAAACAGCAAAACACTGGGATGATGGAGTCCCATTTGCATTGTTTGCGGCTCGTGAATCTGTCCAAGAATCTTTAGGATTTAGTCCAGCTGAGCTTGTTTTTGGCCACACACGTCGTGGTCCCTTAAACGTGTTGAAGGAAAGATTTCTCTCAGTGGATGTGTCCTCGGAGAAGGATGTGTGTAATATCTGCGAGTGTCTGCTTCACGCCCGTTCCTTTGCGAGGGCAGCACTCGTGGATTCACAGACTGAAATAAAAAAGCAGTTTGACCGTTCTGCTGCAGACTGCCAGTTTGAAGTTGGAGATCAGGTGCTGGCCCTGCTGCCAATTCCTGGCTCCTCCCTCTCTGCACATTTCACCGGTCCTTACGTCATTCGCCAAAAGCTGAGCGACACAAATTACATTATTCACACACCGGACAGGCGACGCAAAAACCGTCTTTGTCGCATAAACATGCTGAAGTTATATCACTCACGCGACAAATCCGACACCGTAACAACAGGTGAAGCTCCCCTAGCTGAAAAGTGCTCCGCGCTCATTGTCACTGAGCAAAGGCCCGATGATGCAGATGGACTGTCCACACGTCACACTGCTCTGATGAGCGCCCGTCTCCCAAACTAAGAGATGATCAAAGAATTGCCTCAACAGCTCAGACATTTGACATCCTCGGAGCAAAGTGACATTATGACGTTAGTAAATGAGTTCCCGTGTCTTTTCGGAGACGTACCCTCTCAAACCACCGTGCTCCAGCATGATATTGATGTAAAAGATGCTAGACCAATCAAACAACATCATTATCGTGTGAATCCACTCAAAAGAGAGTTAATGAAAAAAGAAACCCAGTATTTACTCGACCATGGTTTGGCAAAACCCAGTTCCAGTGCATGGAGCTCTCCTTGCCTTTTGGAAGGCAAGCCAGATGGCACGCCGTGCTTCATTATGGATTTTCGTAAGGTGAACACGGTCACAGTGCAAGATTCGTATCCTCTACCGCGCATGGAGGATTGTGTGGACAACATAGGCGCCGCCAAATTTGTCACTAAGCTCGATTTACTAAATGGCAGGTGCCTCTCACTAAACGTGCATCCGAGATCTCCGCTTTCGTCACCCCCGACTGTTTTTTACAGTACACTGTTATGGCATTTGGTATGTGCAATGCGCCCGCCACGTTTCAGCGTCTGGTTGACATCGTTCTAGCAGGTGTGAAAAACTGCTCCGCATATTTGGACGACCTTCTGGTGTATTCGTCCACCTGGACTGAGCATGTTGACACCCTCACAGAAGTCTTTCATTGTCTTGCGCGTGCTTCCCTCACTCTGAATTTGGCCAAATGTGAGTTTGGGAAGGGAACTGTGACCTGTCTGGGCCGACAGGTGGGACAAGGTCAGGTTAGGCCAGTCGAAGCAAAAGTCAGTGCAATACCAGAGTTTCCTGTGCCAAAAACCCGCCGAGAGCTGAGACGTTTCCTCGGTATGGCCGGTTATTACCGAAACTTCTGTAGAAACTTCTCCACCGTCGTGCAGCCTCTCACGAATCTTACGAGTCCGAAAGCGGCCTTTGATTGGTCTCCAGCCTGTCAGCACGTGTTTGAAAGCATCAAAACCCTACTGTGTCACGCGCCTGTCCTCGCCGCTCCTGACTTCTCTTGTCCCTTCCTATTGAAAGTCGATGCAAGTGCAGTAGGGGCGGGGGCTATTTTGATCCAAGCCGACCCAACTGGGATCAAGCACCCCGTCAGCTACTTCTCCAAAAAGTTCAGCCAACATCAACTGTACTACTCCACGATTGAAAAAGAAACTCTCGTGTTGCTATGGTCCCTCCAACATTTCGAGGTGTATTTCGGGTCCTGCAGCTCCCCACTCGTTGTTCGCACTGACCACAATGCACTCATGTTTCTGCAGCGCATGTATAACCATAACCAACGGCTCATGCGCTGGACCTTGTTTGTGCAGGAATACAAGCTCTTGATTGAGCACAAGAAAGGAGCAGATAATGTGCTCGCTGACGCTCTATCCAAAGTGTGTTTTTTTTTGTGTGTATCATTGTTTCAAACCCCTGGGTTTGAATTTGTGTGGGGGGGTGTTACAGGCGTTATGTGCTTGACCGCATTTAACTCAACTAACTAAGTCACTTATCGATCCCTTCGAATAGTTCTGGGTGGTTTTCGACCAGCTCATCTGCTACTGAATGCTGCATTTGACCTGTTACTGCTGTAACAATGTGGATCAGTCCTAAGTCTTTGGATGTTTCATAGCTCAAGATGTTAAATCCATCACCTTTGATAACAAAGACTGTGCATGTTGCTTTTTTGTTGTGTTTTTCCAGACAGCACTCAAACTCACCCCACACTGAAAGAGATTTTGTTGACTGGTATGGGTGGATCTTGACATCAGTTGGGTTTAGTGTGGGACGTGGCATCAGTTTGTTATAAGTGGCTTCACTTATGCAGTTAATTTAGCTAGTTAGCTCCAGAATCAAGTAGGACAAGTATTTGGGTGCCATTCATTATGATCTTAGTTAGTGGAAGCTTTGAGGGTTAAGTAGTGTTAACTACATAAACATAAGCTTCACCGCTGCCAGATGTGTGTCCTGTTTTCTCACCTGAGGCACTGTCCGTTATCTGATGCACACTTTCGGATGTGAGCTTTCCGGTGTGGCTGTTCGTAGTCAATCTTCTTAGCTTTTGATCGACATTGTTGTGCAAAATGCTCTGCATCGATTGTTTTTAGTTGGACATTCATTTTCATGAGGGTAGTTACCTCCACAGTATCAGCAGTGGTTGTTGGGTTGCTTTTTTGCTGACCAGGTGCTTTTGTTTGGGTTTTTATGTGTAGTTTTGTGATATACTTTGTTTACTGTTAGTTCATTGCCACTTTCGATACCTGATGCTGGCATTTCAGACAGTTCACATGTGCGCCCATGGTTCAGAATGTCATCTAGAGTCAGTTCAGGTTCTCTTAGTGCTTTTCTGTGCAGTCTTGATAATGTGCAGCTTTGTATTATTTGTGTTTTGATCTCTGCATTGATATCTGCAAACTCAGTTTTTGACTAACATCCTCAGTCCGGTGTGAAAGGTGTCCAGGTTTTCTCCAGGCTCTTTTGCCGCTTTTCTGAAGAGATACACTTGGTAATATCTCTGTTTCTGATAATTTCTGTTTTACATCTGCATATTTGTCTCCATCGGCTGCAAGCGTGTCGTAGATATCATGCACTCTCTCTCCAGCAACGTGCAGTTGCAGGGCTTTTAATCTACCATCGCCGTTAATGTTCATTGCTATGGTATAGTTTTCAAACATTTGCAGCCATTTGGTCCAATGAGGCCCAACGGAACCAGGTTCGGTCTCGGTATCAAATGGTGGAAGCAGAAGAGTTTGTACAGCCATGCTTGCCGGTGTGTCACGTTTCTTGCCTTGCTCCAATAAGCCACGCTGATTACCTTAGCCTCTGCTGTGGGCTAACTAGTTTTGCCGTTTTCCCTCTTCTTCTCTGAGAAAAACAGCTGTCTTGCTTGCATGGTGGCTGCAGAAATAATGAGAGTTCATTCCTTGAACTCGTAACTTAAATGATAGTTCGGCAGCGGCATCTTACAATTGCACATATCGTCAGTCAAGTAGCAGCTCATATTGTACACGCTTCCTGTCCAACAGCGTAACTTCAAAATAAAGCACATTGTGTTCCGGTGAACATCACACCTTTATATCTGTCATAATTACTGTGGCTGCTAGAGACTTTTGTCACTTGAACATGAATACGTTGTTTTTGGGCATGCACTGAAATGCCTGAAGCTGTTGGTCTTGGGGGGGCATTTGCATTTTACATTTATTCTCCTCTCTTCAGGGTCACTGTACACACTGTACTTTACATGTTAAATCACTTCTATCTCTTCTAGAAGAAGAGGAAGAAGAATCAGAGGGACAGTCCCCTTTATTTGTCACACACTACATGCATATGCACACACATGCCATGCATTGGTGAAATTTGAGAGAGCATTGGTGAGAGAGAGAGAGAGAGAGAGAGAGAGAGAGAGAGAGAGAGAGAGAGAGAGAGACATGCAGTCACAGTAACAGTGACAGTGGATGTAATAACAGTAGTAGCAGTTGCAGTGGATGTCAGGCAGGGCCAAGGCAGGAGACGCAGCTGCAATCCACAGTCCAGATTCAGCCACTGTGGAACCTGCAAGATGACCAAGCACAGAGACTCTGGTGAAGGAGCTAAGTTAATAACACGCCATGGTAGGACATGAAAGTGTGCAGATGGAGAGGGACAGAAGGACAGAGGAGCTCGGTGTATCTTTGGAGGTCCCCCGACAGTCTAATCCTATAGCAGCATAACTAGGGGCTGGTCCAGGGCAAGCCTAAGCCAGCTTATTCTTATTCTTCTTATTCATCTTCTCTGTTCCTCAATGGTGAACCAAATGATTTCATCTTCTCTTTACTCAGTTGTAAGCATTCACTGCCATGAAGCCAAATGATTAACTATGCCATTTGATTAGGTGTATGTATGTGTTGATCTGCTGACCATGACACCACGGATGTGCTCATCTACTGATTAAGGGAACATCCTGCATGATCAAAGCTGCTGATTGATTATTGTCCTGACTGAACAACACATTATGATGTGCCTATTGTGCTGACATTGTTCTGATGGTAATGTCGTCCTGTTTACAAGATTATGTATTGTATGTAACCTGACAACTGTACCTGTTCTGAGCTCTCTTCTTGCCATCTCACTCGAAGCGGCAAGGATGAGTCCTTCTGCTAGTGTAAGAATGAACTCCTAGAAAGACAATGATGTGTTGTGCAACGTTGTGCTTCTCAACACGAAATTCCCAACAGGTTCTATTTTACTTTGGATGTTAGATCTGCATTCCTGAGAACTCTAATAAATATAAACGTATCTATTTTTAATGCTTTTGAAGTGAGCATGACTTGCATGAAAATGGTAACCACTTTGATTTAAAAGGTGATATGTACTCTAGGCAGACTAGTTGCTAGTTCACCTTCGCTCCTAGTGAGCTATATATAAATAATTTAAAAAAGCAGTGGCATGGTGTATCCATTTATCTTTTAGTACTGTATAACTGGCATTGTTCTGAGACTCCTGTGTATTACTGCGGGAATTTGAACACACAATTCTCTGCTAGTTTACTGATTCACCTGTGGCTCCTAATAACTTTAATTTAATATCTGAGACCTGAGTTTGAACAAATATCAGTGGGCTTTATAGTCCTCAGGAGCCAAAATCTCCAAACCAATGAACCATAACACTTCAATAAGAAAATAATGAACATGCCTTTAAGGCTGTTTCAGAATTCACTGTGACATTTAGAATTTGTAACAAGAGACTGTGTAGCAAATGAATATCAATAAGTAGTGAGTTTGATATGAATATTCTAATAACCATGTCTAATGAAAAGAACTTCACTATACTACCTCATCATGCCTGAGGGGAGAAATTAAACATGCAGTTCCCCAGCAGTCCCACCAGCAAAATATAAATAAGTTTATTTTTTGATTTGCATGTGATCACAAGGGTTATTGTGGGAGCAGTTACACTGCCACCATTTATATTTTTCATGACATACCCAGCAAATAAGAACATTTTTCTTTGAGGTGTTTTTCTCTGCTGCACTGAAAAAAGTAAATCTAAGAATATGTAGTTGTGACATAATTAAGCCTGTGATAATAACATTAAAAAACAAAGTTTGTGTCTTGACATGAATATATCAAGTTGTGAATTACTCTACATTTGTTCAAAACACAAGTCATTTTGATTTTTTTCCCATAACAAGCTGTTTGTAAGTGGCTCAACAAATCTTCTTATGCAGACCCACACAACAAACAATTTGCTTGTTGTATTTACTCTGCTCCAACTGCGCCCCGTGTGGTGTGTTCTGGGTACTTCACGCCAAACACAGTTTGAAGAATGTTAAAAGGAGAAGTTGGAGAAAGTTGGAGACTGTTAGTGATATAGTTGGTTAATTACTACAGTCTTTCAGGTTTTATATTGTAGAAATGAATAAGATAACTGGAGGCTCTTGATGTGATTTGTAATCAGTGACATGCGGTGAGGTTCATGGCTGGTGAGGCACTGACGTCATAACAATCAGATTTACAAACGTATGTGCCCTAATGAGTAGCTTATTCACCATGTGATTGGCAACAGTCAATGTGTTTTGTTTAAAATTTCATATCAGCATTCTTTACATATGCAAACTGTAGCATAGAAAAAAAGAACTTAAAAAAAAACATGATCATCATCTTACCTTTACTTATAAATGAAGTCCATGTGCCTCTCCTTTTGAAGAAAAGCATCGATAACTTGTTTGTAGAAGTATTCCTTATTTTTCCTCAGTTTTAAAAGTCTCTCTGTCTCAATGGAGATCGCTACACTTGCTAACTGTTTACCATAGCTTGCCATCACTAATTCTACTATTCTACAGCCGAGGAGTCGAAGAATCCCTGCGATCACCAGCGCCCCCTGCCATGAGGCAGGAGAACTGCGTGCCTCACCTAGTGCCTCTTTGCAGCAGTTTTATGATCACTCAGCACAAGAATACGTTAAACACATACAGTTGTTGATTAAAAAAATAAACACTGTGCATTATCTACACCAGCTAAACTATAAAAATTGAGTTCATATGGTAAAAGTGTTCGGACATTTTAATAGCAACATGCGATACGGTCTCACCGCATAGCATGCCAGCACAGTTAGTCATTACGCAATCCATGGCAAGGCTCATCGTCCTGCTGCCTCACCGCTCCTCTCTTGAACGGTAAATGTGAATAATCAATGATTTTGAAAAAAAAATATCTAAAAATGTTTAAGTTAAATGGAAAAGAACTTTAAAGTAGGCTACAAATCACTGAATATATTAAACCATTCAATTTATTTTTTAAATAAAAAATATTTTATTGTGACGTGCACAGTGACGTGCTCCCCTGACTGCACGTCACTGTTTGTAATTAACAATAGCAAGTGGCTTCAAAAGACTTCTTGTGTGACTTGAAACTAATGTTAGCAAGTTTTAAAATACTTGCTTCAAATGTAATTTGAAGCTGACATTTGGAAGTGACTGTAATGTAAAGTAAACAGGGATGTGTTTTTTTCTTCCATGTAACATTAATCCGACGGCACCAGGTACCGTGTTTTCAGCTGCATGCAAAACACACCGGTTTTAGCCGTTAGCAAGGGGTTTTAGCTTTAAGTCGGCCGTGTATATCTGGGTGTGGCCACACCAGGACATAAACGGGTGGTAGTGATGGGCACGCCAGTTCTTTTAGATGTACTGAATCACTAGAATCAGTTCACTAGAAAGATTCGTTCAAAAGATTCATTCACCGAATCACCGAAACATTCAGTGCTTGGCAGGAGGAGCCTGCGACTCCTGAATTGATATACATGTGAACGATTCAGGTTTCAGTTCAGTTCACAGCTTCCAGGACCAGGAGACGAGAGTGTTCTGAGTGTGAGTAAAACGTTAGGCTGGCAGTAATGAGAAGAGAGTGAGACTCACCAGCTGTAGCAGGCACTAGGCAGGAGCGATGGAGGGAGATAAGGGTGTGTTGTGTTCAAATGTACCTCGGAGAAAACTAACTTTTTTTTAAACTCTGCTAAATTTGCCACCGCAACAACTCACGTACAGTAGGACACAGTATGTAACAAGTAGTTTATAAAACCCACAGTTTGAGAAAATGCGTGACTGTCTGATCATCTCATTACAACAATTTGCGAGGGAACGGTGCATATTCAGTGTGAATCCTTCACTGAATGTACTGTGGGGTATACGTTCAGTGAACGGCTCACTCACTGAGCCCAATTTATGGCTCAATTCAGCCGTATATCAATTCAGGAGTCGCAGACTCCTCCTGCCAAGCACTGAATCATTCGGTGATTCGGTGAACAAATCTTTTGAACAAATCTTTCTAGTGAACTGATTCTAGTGATTCAGAACATCTAAAAGAACCAGCGTGCCCATCACTACCGAGGAGGCACAATGTCTTGAGTGGCCAGATGGTCAATCCCTGCAGCAATTACTGTTCTTGTACTTTATTGTAAAACAGAGAGCCTTGAGGAAATAAGAAAGGCAGAGTGTCACTGGATAGAGAGACACAATATGTGGAGTCCAGAAAAACCAAAGGTATGTTGTTACACTATCGTTGAAATAGTCAGATCTAATATTTAAATTACTTACTTAATAATGAAGGTGTTATTGCAGGATGTTCAAGCTCATTTATACTCCCTCCTGTCTTCTCCTTTCCCTTGCAATTCGCTTGCTGTTTTGTCTGGGATAGGCTCCAGCACCCCCTGCAACCCTGAAAGGGATACACGGTATAGAAAATGGATGGATGGATGGATGGATGGATGGATGGATGGATGGATGGATGGATGGATGGATAGATTTGTTGTCTATGTCATACATTTATCATTATGCTTTTACAAACCTGAGTATGTATACAACTTTTGGGCAGTACACATGTTACTATTCAGTCTTATACTCATCACCATAACTGCTGGCCTTTTACATCCTCCCTTCACACTTGTTTTTCAGACTTTTCAGGAGGACCCATACAGGACTCCAAAACGACCAAAGGTAAATGTAACAGTTCAAATTATTAAAAGTACAACTAAGGGTTTTTTGTGTGTAGTTGTAATTTTATTCATTTATTTTTTTAAGACAGTAGAAACAGTGTATAAAATAGGCCGCAGCACCCAACTGATTGTTGTCAGATATCTCAGTCATGCTGTGGCTAGGCAGCAAACTAGGCAGCAAATAAAGGCAGAAAACAAGGCAGCAAATAAAGGCAGAATCAGCTATTAAGGGAAAACCAAAAAATGTTTACTTACTGATTTTCTGCCTGTTATCATCGATACTCGAAGTGGAAGTATGTAAATGTTGAACAGAAGGGGCCCCAGGATAGAGCCTTGGGGGACTCCCCATGTAATTTTGGTCTGCTCAGATCTCAAGTTACCAATTGACACAAAATAATCCCTGCCCTTTAAGTAGGATGCAAACCAATCAAGAATTGTGCCAGATAGTCCCACCCAATTTTCCAGTCGATCAAGTAATATATCGTGGTCGACTGTGTCGAATGCAGCACTGAGGTCCAATAACACTAAAACTGAAGATCTGCCATGATCTGTGTTTAAGCGAATATCATTAAATACTTTGACCAGAGCTGTCTCAGTGCTGTGATGTGGTCTAAAACCTGACTGAAAGACGTTGAAGCAATAGCAACTGTTAAGAAGTAGTTTAGCTGTTGGAACACAGCCTTTTCAATGATTTTTAACTAAAAATGGAAGATTTGATATCGGCCTGTAGTTGTTCATTGAGGTCTTTTCTAGATTGTTCTTTTTTAGGAGCGGCTTAATAACAGCTGTTTTCAGGGTCTGTGGGAAGACTCCTGAGCTTAGAGACATGTTTACAATCTGTAACAGATCAGATGCCATGACGTGAAACTTTTTTGAAAAAATCTGTGGGTAAAACATCCAGACAGCAGTAGGAAGAGCTCAGTTGGTGTAGAATGTCCTCCAGATTTTTGTCATTGATTGGATTAAAATGCATCATGGTGTTAAACATTTCACTGGTGTTTTCGGTAATGCATCGCTTCTTGATAACTTCTCTCTGATTACTCATGTGCACAGCGATAGAGCTCTCAAAGAAAACACAACAGTGATCAGACAGGGCCACATCGCTCACAACAACTTTGTGTATGTTTAGACCCTTGGAGATAAGCAGGTCCAGAGTGTGCCCCTTGTTATGTGTGGGTTTTGACATACGCTGACTCAGCCCAAAGCTGTCAAGAGTACAGTACAGTTCTTTAGCCCCTCTGTCCTGGGGGTTGTCAACATGGATGTTAAGATCACCAACAATGATTATACAATCATATTTGGTACAGATTATGGACGGCAGTTCATTAAAATCATCGAAGAAGTCTGCACAGTATTCAGGTGGCCTGTAGACATTTACTAATATGGCTCGAGGGGAGGACTTCAGCTGAAGAGCCACATATTCAAAAGTGGAAAAATTAATGAAAGATAATTTTTTGGATGATATATCTGGCGACGAAGAGAGAGAAGAGCCGGCTTAAGAAGCCGCATGCTGATGAGAGCTGATGCGGCTCAGGTGTGTCTGAGAGAAATTCAACCCAGCTCCCGCCTGTCTCTAAACTGCTGAGAAGGGGAGTGAGAGAGAAAACACAAGCAGAAACACAAAAACAAAATGACCAGAGAGCACAGCCATAACACCTGTATGCCCACATGTCTGGGAAAAGTTGATGGTTTAACTCCTGGTGGCTCATTTGTTTGTGACACCATCACAAAGTGTCAGTGTCCATTAAACTCAAACAGGTTTCCAAAAACATTCATACATCCACATGTGCAACTTCAGCACACAGCTGCTTCGGCGGTCAAAAACTGTTTAGCCTTCCGGGTGGAACACCTGCCCAGACAAAGAAAGGTTCCCCCCATATATCATAACCACCGCTAATTACCCCATGAGACCTGATACCCAATACACCATACACAAACTAAGTAATTCACATTCTACTCCTACAGCAATTTATATGTTTGATTCAACTTTGGATGTTCCTAAAGCACTAAACTCATAATTTGTATGGTATCAATGTTCTTCCTGTTTTTCTAGCTTGTAATATGACAAGACAACTTAGCTCTCATAATTAATTTTTTTTAATCTGGTTTCTACCACGGGACCATACTGCCATTTAGAGACTAGAAACGGCTAGGTTTCATATATGTGACATGAGACAGTTATAATTAGTAACGCTTAATTTACCAAATTTAATCTGCTTTTCCTTGTTTCTTTGTTCTAGTTAGTTATGCTATTAGTTATCGAAAATGTTAGCATGAATATTGAAGTATGTTGTCATTATTCATCAAAAGGTGTCTGACGCATGTTGTGAATGATGTTGAAATATGATCATTTAAAATATATGTGACTGACCATAGTGAGAAGCAGATGAGTCTATCGCATGCAATCATTAGTTAATGATAGTTCTCTCTATAAGATAAAATCACAGTGTTCACCTGTAAATCATTCTAGATGCACGAAGGTCTGTTTGTCACAAGACATGCCCCAGAGCACCAAAACTATACGCCCTGCAGCGTGTGTCAAGCGTTCACTTCACTAGTACTTCTTCTTGGTTTGACTGCACTTCTTATTTGTACTTATTCCACTTCACTTTCATCAATGTTACACATCTTCTTGGACGTCTTCTTTGTCTCTCCGTTGTCTCACTTCTTTATTCGAGACCAGTCTTTACTTGTCCTTTACTCCCACCACTTTTTTGGCATTTTAGTTTTTGTTTAGTTTTTGTAACTTAAATTTTTGCTCATTGGTTGTCTTTTGCCCACCTATTGGCATGTTATTTCAATCTTTTGTCTACTTTTCCTCGCCGTATTAAACCGCATAACTTTTTCAGAGTTAAAGCTGAACTCTTCTTTTCTTTAACCATTAAAGCCAAATCACCTAAGAAGATTTTTATAGATACTTTCAACAGTCCATTGGAAGTATTTTCAACTTTATTTTTAACATACATACATCCATACAGCCGTCATCCTCTTTGGACCGAAGTCTTGCAGCCAGCCTTAACCTATCTGTCTGAGTCAAATAGCAGCCGAAAGAACCTCTGCTCATCTGTTGCCGACACTGGGGGCCGTCCAGCTCCTGAAGCATCCCAGTCCAATATCGGCTCTCAACCGCGGTTCAACTGGTTCGCCCCGTTGAACCAGAGCGAAGATCGGAGCCACGAACGACAATTCTCTCAATTCTCATTAGGCTCGCTTAGTCATTCATTCAAGAAATTAACACTACATTCAAATCCTAATTTTTCCTCAAAACTACTTCTCACTATTGCCAAGCTCATTCATTTTATTATTTTGCTATAGCTTCTTCATCTAGTTGTTGTGTTTCATCATATAATCCATATAATTTGTTGTATTATTCATTATTCATATCCATTCTCATTATCATGTCAAATAAATAATACTTTTCATTTAAGTTGTCAGACGGTGTCCTTTTGAGCTGGGAATAGACAATCCCTGTATCGAGAGTTTGCGCTTCAGATGATGAGATTAATCTCCCATTAATTCATTAATTTTTATTAAATCAGCAGTCAAAGAAAGGAATAAATAAAATCCTTCTGAGCTGAGGAAGGTTGGTGCCCCTTTTTATATTAACGAGTGCAAAAATTAGACCAACGGGTTTCGTGACTTGATTCCCCAACTGTTATGGCTGTGGTTCCTGGCTATGTTCGTTGTTTTTTTCTGTTTCCCCTTTTCCCTTATGTGTGTCCAGGGCTGGAGCGTGGCAGGGGCGGAGCTGATCTCCTCCGCGGTGAGCGGCGAGTCGACACACCTGTCTCTAATCTCCCTCATTAGGATCAGCCTTCTTAAGCTTGCTTCTCCCATACTCTGGTGCCAGATGATCCTTTGTTCTTGCCTTTGTGTCTCGCCAGATCAGATCTCTCGGCCTCTGCCACGTGTCCTGCAGCCCGGGCGTCCGCACGCTGTGCTCCCGTTCTTCTCGTGAGTTTTTGTTTCTGCCTGTGAGCATTTTCCCTGTTGGAGTTTTTGGTTAATTACGTGTGTCTATTGAGTTTCTCCAGCAATTGTCGTTTTGGTTTACCTGAGAGCTTCTTCCCCGAAGAGGAGTTTTGTGTTCATCCTGCCCTGACTGGCTCACTCCTGCTTCAGCACCTCTCAAGGAGACAAGTGACTCTTCCCGGTGTCTGTTGAGTTTTCCCTCCAGCACCTGTTGTTCTCTGTGGCCTGAGTGCTCTCCCGTTTAACAGTGTTTTTTGTTTTCCTTACCAGAAGCTGTCTAGGGATCTCCAGCTGAGACTGCCACCTTTGTTCAGACTTTCGCCATCGGGCTGATTATCATTTTGCCTTTTTGGTTTTCAAATAAACTGTTATCCCTGCTCTCCGCATCTGAGTCCTGTGTTTCAGCACCGGATGTAACACCAACAGGGTTTAGATCAAACTGCCCCTGCTCTCAATGATGTACCAGAGGAAGCTGACTGTCTTGGTGTGGAATTCACACCAAGTTAATTTGTGTTTGTTTTTTTTGTTTTTTGTTTTTTTATGTTGGTACTTAAGGTAATTTGATGCACAGTCATTGCTGGATCGATTAGCTTGAAAAATATTAAACCCAAGTTGCAAACAGAAAGGGGGAAACAGGTATGTATGGCAGAAATTAATCAAAAACATCTCAAATTACACCTCTGGTGCAATTTCTAAGTTGCATATTTCTCTCAACTATGCAATAATACTATATATTACCCATATTGGCAACAGTACCTTTAGAAACTGTATATATTGTGCATATACCTAGACCTAGTATTTCTCAAGTGAAATAGTATTTTCTCAGGTGCAATAGTATTTATCAAGTGCAGTACAGTATTTAGTTTTACAGTAGTTAGTTAGTTAGTTAGGCAGTAGGATTCTTTGGTATTTACTTTTTTTTACAACTGTAAATAGTTTTTTTTTCCTATTCTATAAGATAGATAGATAGATAGATAGATAGATAGATAGATAGATAGATAGATAGATAGATAGATAGATAGATAGATAGGCTGTAACGACTAAATGTCCCCTGGGATCAATAAAGTCCGATCATACCTTATCTACAGTACAGTACTGTAGTACATCTACAGTACAGTACAGTATCCCCATCTTCAAATGGAAAGAACATGGTCCCACAACAAACCTGCCAAGAGTTGGCCCTCCACCAAAACTCACAGACCGGGCAAAGAGGGTGTACTGTTACCACTACGTGTTGGATACTCTGTGTATGTTAACGTAGATAAACAGCAAGCCAAACTCGTTTTCACAAGCCAGGATCCGATCGTCTTGCTCCTTTATTACTTTCTTCTTAAGACAGGTTACAATTTAACATTGTGGCTTGAAAAAGTCATTGACATGCTAATTTGAGTGTTAATACGCGTGAATAGCTGCATTGATATGCTAATACATAGTAACAAGCTAACGGGATGCATGGGCTAGGTCTATTTCCTGGTAATAAACATGTACAGAAAAATGATCTCTGACAGAGCTTATAAAAGTTATACATTTTTATTGCTTTAGCTATGAAACACTTGCAGCCATTGCTTTCAGAGGTTTGGATGAGATGTAAGACACAGGAGCAACTTGGACATCAGTATACAGCAGTGTTTCTCAATTCCAGTCCTCAGACCCCACTGCCCTGCATGTTTTAGATGTTTCCTGCTCCAGCACACCTGATTCAAATGAGTGGCTCATTATCATTCCACTGCAGAGCTTGATAACGAGCGATCATTTGAATCAGGTATTTTGAGTGTCACCCCGATCCTTTCCCAAATGCCTCCCATGTGCACTCACAGAAATATTTAATCCTAACTTTTAAAAATTATGTAAAATAATTATTCGACAAAGTTCCTTTTTTTTTTTTTTTTTGAACATAGACTTAAAAACAGAAATTAAACAAACTTTACATGATGCATTTGCACTGGTGTAATAAAGCCTACTCATTTGAGATGCATATTCACCAGGTTAATGTATTCAGAATTGATGTACTTTATTGAATTTAAATGCATAGTAATCAGATTATGTATTCAGAATACATTAAGTCTATTTGGTTTAATTGCATAATAATTAGGCTACCTATTCAAGATGAATAATGTGTATTTGTTTGCTTATTTGCTTACATAATAAGTAAGCTTAAATTCAATCAAAATGCTTGAAATTTATATATTTTTATGATTAATATTCAATTATGTTATTTTTTCTATTTTCCATTCAACAACATCTCAGTGATGCATGCACTCAGAAAACCTTGTTGATTCAACAAATTTATTTACATTATGACATCATCACCTGACCTGACAGGAAAGGGTTTTCCTTGAAGTATACACCATCTCTTATGGAGCGATACTGCTGGTTTTCAAGCTGGTCAGTGTTACTGCCCTGTGTTCTGTGGCTATCAATAACTCTATTCAACAATTAGTAGAATCAAGTATCTGTTGCAACGATCAAAGTAATGGGACAATATCGCGGGAAAAAAAGCCTGAAACGGCGGGACTCCCGTCTGTTCGGGGGTTATGACATTTAATGTCCCTGACAGAGTTTCTAGTCTAGTCTAGTCAAGTAGGGTATTTACTGATGTATTGTATGTCGTAGAAAAAAAACCTTATTTGAGGTATTTTACCAAAATCCCCAAAAAACGTACTGACTTTTAGACAAGGGAACCGGAAGTGCTAAAAGCACTAACGGTTTAGTGAATTGCTAGCTAATGTTAGCTTGTGAGCGTCAGTACACACGACGTAGTAAAGATAAAACTGTTTACTATCATCACAAACCAGGGACGGACTGGGACAAGAAATCGGCCCTGGCATTTTGGACCAGACTGGCCCACCACATTTGATAACGCACACCTTTTTGGTCTTTTCGGTCTCTTGAATGTGTATATCAACAGTGCAACTCTTTAAAACCACGTACCTTAAGCCATGCAATGAGTTAACAGGAATCAGTGAGAGTGGACACATTAAATACTTCAAAAAAGTCTAATTTATTAACACTACAAAAAAGTATACTCCACCACTTCTTCACAGTAATGGATCTTTAAGCAGAATTCATCCTATTACTTATGTGTTTAAGGGAGGAAGAAAAGAGAAAGACTAGAGATGAGAAATGATGGATCAGATGTTAACTCTTCCAAGAGTAGTACTCAATAAATTGTGAACTGACCCAGTCCAAAAGGATGAATGTAGCTGAACTCCTGAATGAACTTTGAACTCTGTGTATGTATGTTTGAGAGAGAAAGAGAGAGAGATTTAATTGACAAATCTTCAAGATAAAAATAGCAGTGTAGAAACTGAAATGGTATGATGACACATGAATGAGGGAGAGGGCTACATACACAATGTCTTAGAAATACTTGCGTATACAGGTATTACAAACTAACTAGAATGCAAACTAACCTGGCCATAGAACATTAGCAAAAAATATGTTATTGACGTTTTACCATTATCAGATTTACCAAGAGGTTGGGTTGCTTTCCTCATTACAAGTGTTCTGAAAGTAGTCCAGCTTACCGCAGGTTTTACTGCATGTCCCTGTTCAAAGTCACCATCACCACCACTGTCATTGGCCACGGGAGCTGATGAAGGCCCTGCCATGGCATACATATCAGAAATTTTTGCGTATTTGGCAGCATTGGTTTTAAGAGCCAGCTTCTTCTTGTCTTGCAGTTTTTCCACACCTCTTTCTCATTTTCTCTCCATTTTTGAAGATCCTAACAGATTACGTTACCGACGTAAAAGAGGGGAAGTGTTTCATGATATGATTGGGCGAGATGAGCTCTGTCACGTGTCAGTGAAGAAAATAACCTTTGGGCCGCAGAACTGCGTGTGTCAAGGGCCAGTCGCAGTGGTTATGAACAACTGAATTTTTTTTTTTTCCAAATGCATTATGCCGGCTAGACCAAAGCGAAAGGGGTTGGTGTTTAACAATGTGATTGGGCCAGCCCAATGTCAATTGGGCTGCTGATCAACTGTCTGGTATTATGGGCCGGTCAGACCAACATTTAAAATTAAAAAAAAGTGGCCGACTGTCAGCCCAAATAGCACGCTGGCCCACCAGGGAAATGCCCGGTATGCCAGATGGTCAGTCCGTCCCTGTCACAAACTACATAGATTTGATATGGATAAGCAGTTCTTTGAACGGACTGGAGAATTTGGCTCCTTCCAGTTCTTCAGGAGTGTGTGACTTGTTACAATGATGCCAGCCTTTGCAAGAGTGATGAGACAAGTTGTTAGTTGTGTGAGAGCAGACTTGATGAATCAGAAAGGCAATGGCACACACTAGTGAGTTCCATGTGGAAAAGTGATGGAAGCGTTCTGATGTAAGGCCTTTTTTTAAATGTTTGTGATAAGAGAAGTGGTTTATCTTATTTCAGTGTCTCTTTCAGGGTGGATTAGATCAAGCTGTGATGTGGGAACACATCTGGTTGCTAGATCAGCCGGGTTTTGCTCTGATACGACATAATGCCACTGCTCAGGAGTAGTGGTCTGGCGTATACGTTGAACACGATTATGGACATACATGTAAAAGTGCTTTGAGTCATTGCAAATGTATCAAAGGACCACCCTGCTATTGCAATAGAATTTGACAGCGTTTGGTTTGTGATCCAGTTCATCCAGGATGAACTGAGCTATCTCAAGTATGCTACTACTGCAATTGCCCAGCTCGATGCATCGAAAAGATACACAGTTTGGTGTTAGCGGACTTTGAGAGGAAAGTTGGTACACAGCAGCGTGCAACTTCAAGACTGTTTAGATCTTGGAGGAACATTTTCCATGTTTCCCATGTCCTTATTTTGTCCCAAAGGAGTGTCCCAATCTTGGTCTCTGTTTGCAAGTTCACGTAGCAGCAGTCTGCCTTTTATTGTCACTGGTGCTGTTATTCCCAAGGTGTCGAAGATACTATTAATCACTGAGAGCATGCCACTGTGGGTGTAGGGTTTGTCATTAACAGCTACCTTGAATGTGAAGGTGTCGGTGTTTATGTCCCAGCACAGTCCTAGGCTTCTTTGTGCTGGTAGAGTGTCATTGTCTAGGCTTAGGTCTTTGATACCTGTGGCTAGATCATTGGGCTCGAATGTTTGCATGACTGAACCCTGTTTGAAGCTTGATGTTAGACTCGGCTAGGGATGCACATGTGCACTTGAGCATGTCTATTGCTGCGGACTCTGTGGGAAATTAAATCAACCTGTCATCCACATAGAAGTGTCTCTTGACAAAGTGCCTTGTGTCAGTTCCAAACTTTGGCCTGCCCTTCTGGAAAGCTCTCTGAAGGTAATAGGTAGCCACTGCTGGCGACGGGCTGTTTCCGAAAAAGTGTACTTGCATGTGCTACTCTTGCACCTCTTTAGATAAGTCATTGTCAAGAAATCTGTAAAACATCTGCTGGATGTTGGCAGTGACTGCAATAGTGTCCTTTCTAAACCGAATGAGTACACCAAGCAAGGTGTTATTGAGGTCTGAGCCTGTTAGTATCACTGAGTTGAGGGACACACTGAACTGTTCAGCACACGAATCACAGACAACCCATATCTGACCTGGTTTCTGAGGGTGATATACCCCAAAAGTAGGCAGGTACCAGCATTGTATTGTCATTGATGGGTGGTGCAACTTCTGCATGCTTGTTCTGGAACAGCTTTTCCGTAAATTCTGAAAACTGTTGTTGCATTTGAGAGTTTTTTGTTAGATTGCATCTTAGAGAGCTGAGTCTAGACATTGCTTGATCTCTGTTGTTTGGGAGTGGCAAGCGAGGAGATCGGAATGGTAAGGGGGCAACCCAGTTACTGTTTTCATCCTGATGGACCTCTTTCCCCATTATTTTTAGAAAGATCTCATCTTCGAAGGACATGGCACATTTGTTATTGCTCTCTGTACATTCAAAGACATTGTGCCCAAGCTTATTTTCAGTTGCAGCTGGCTTTAAAACATGTTTAGAGAGGCCAGTCCTGTGCTCCCCGCCATAGCACGATTTCTTTTTGACATTAATGCTGTTATGGCAAGGAGAGGATGGATGAGAGAGATGGACATCCATTTGGAAACATGTGAGTTTTGTACAAATTAACGGTTGGCTTAGTATTGAGCATTGACACACACTTCAACCACGATTACCCACCCTAAGTCTAACTGCTGCGTGAAGGGGGCGTTGTGGACTCGAATAATCTCTGCCCAGTAGGACTGCTATCTGGGCACCAGGATCATGTTTGGGAATGTTTGGGAGGGGCAAGATGTTTTAAGTGGGCATGTGGGAGGGCAACTTCAGAAGTTGATATTTCATCTCTGTTAAACATTATTTTGTTACACTCAATGAGAGGAGGAAGGTCCAGACATAAGCCCCCATTGACTGGCTCGATTTGGAACCCCGCTGCCAAGCATTTCTGTTAGACCAGCACATGTCCTCATATTATACGTTAACAGGCTGCCTTCTATTCCAAAGAGCTCAAAGAATTCCAGGCAAGCTAGTGAATAATTACTCTGATCGGCAAGTATCACATACATCCTGACAGAGTGTTCAGTTGGAAGGTCAGAGTTCAGTGGCAATTGTGAAATTACATATAACCTACATGTACATGCTTACTGGGGTTATAACTGAGAAAACATGGAAAATTAGCATGTCACCTCAAGCTAATCTTGAAACGATAATACATCTTTCAGTGGATGAATATCTTGTTCTGTTCAGAATTTTACTCAAATGGATCATCTTGACCTTCACCAATGTAACCAGACTTTTTGGGAGAGTGTTATGGATTGGTGGATTACTACATGACTTCACTGGTGAATTATCTCAATTTTGATAATTGGTTGTTTGTTTGATGTTGCCATTGACAACAGATGTTGTGACTGTATTTTTAAATTGTTCGCATCAGACGAATAGCAAGAATCTTAGATGCCAGTGATGTATGGCATGAGTACAAAATTACATTTAGGATTTGTGTCAATCGATGGGCATGCCTGTGGGCTGTTGGTGTGTCAAGAAGTAGAGAGGAAATAGTGCATTTGAGGACTACCGTTAGCTGTGGATTATTATCAGAGTGGTGTCACACTCTGTCCCTTCCTCAAGCCATATTCCCAATTCCTAAAACCATTGTCATTCTCTTTATGTTCAGCAGATGCCCTCAGACCTTTCTTCCTTTCCTCATCCTCTGGCCACCTCACCCATCTACGCACTTGTTTCCACTTTCCTCATTAGTCATCCAGATCTTTAACCAGCCCGTTTCATTTACATCTTGTATCTGAGTGTTTTGGTGGGTCCTGGCGTTGTGCTTGACCATATGTTATCTTTATGTTTGCCATTACCTGTCTGCCTGCCTTTAAATGCCTGTAATCCATTTCTTCAGTAGATCTTTGAAGTCTCCATGTTGCTTTCTCTGTCTGCCGTTTGGGTCCTATCCCTGATGCCCTGTATAACCAGCTGAGATAGTGTGTGGGATCAAGTCAAAATAAACTGCAATGTGTGAGTTTGTGTCAGTGTGTTTTGTGTGTGAGTGTGTGTTTGTGTGTGTGTGTTCATAATGTCAAAGGAACATGTCAGCCAGTGCAACAGTGTGGCTCACTCGTGCAAAACCCATTTGTGAACAACAATGGGGTTTTATGGTACGGAACAATAAGATGTTTCAGGTTTGCTACACACATATTTGTTCGTAGGATATATTCAATTACAAAAATACACTCGACAATATCAACATAGACTTACAGCTATGGAGCTGTTCTCACGTCCTCAGGGTGGTGCAAGAGACAATGAATATCCACATAAATTTGTGGGTAATATGACTACTATATGCAGAGATATTTTATGCTGGACCAAAATGTGGACAGATTAGAAAACGCTGGTATCCTTACTGCTGCTTGAACAACACCCCCTGTAAATTGGAATACTGAAAAAAGCAAACACTTGTACATGACTAACTTGTGTTCAAACAAAGAAACAAATAGAGGAAACACATAATAAGCCTGAACAAGGATGTATCTACTGATCCAAAAAAAAAAAAAAAATGTAGAAGTCAGTCTTTAACACACAGAGATGAGGAAAAAGGGATAATTATGAGTCTGTACAGGCTTATGTTTACTTGCCACAATAAAGATCTGTAGCGAAGCACCGAGCCCTACTGTTATACTGCGTGTATTTTCTTTTCATTACTATTAGGGCCACTCTTTCACAATTCCACAATTTCAACTTGTAAAATGTTCAACTTACTTAGCACAATTTTTCCACTATTCAACTTTTTGATATCTTTTGTACTTTTTCAATAGTTTTTTTTCCACTATATTTTTTAGCATTGTAGCCTATGAGAAACACGCATTGTATGCTTGTATGCATTTTGTGAAGCAAGTACACAATTTGACATCTCAATATGCTGGTACGACTCGCCCCTCTAAACTATGCAAAAAGCTGCAGACATGTGAGTTCTGTGGCAAATGTGCACGTGCGATACGCATGTCTGACAGCACGATGCAGCAGCGTGGTGAAGCAGTTTCAGCCAATCATTGTAGAAAAGCGGAGAATAACGAGTCTGCCGAAGCTATAGCCTAACATCCCCGTCCCTCTCCTCCCTGCCTCCTCCTGCCCTCTGCCTCCCTCTCCGTCCTCCACAGGTAAACTGTGTGTGTGTGTGTGTGTGTGTGTGTGTGTGTGTGTGTGTGTCAGCGGACCTGCCAGCTTTTGGTAAATGTGAACCGTTCATATGTTCATATGTGGAACGTGTAGTTTAAAACAATTTAGTTAAAATTCTAGAAAATATAGAAATAATTAATGATCATCACTTCTTTTGAAGCTACTGCTAAAATCCTTTTTCCTTCTTTTACTGGAAATTGTGAAAGTTAAAGTGGTGTGTGTGCCCATAGTCCTATAGGATATATGATATTTAGCAGTCCTGTGCTGGTATGGCCATTCTAATTTTGGATGTGTGTGTGTTTTTTTTTTCTTTTTATCGAAGGTTTTTCACCTGTGCCAAGAAATAAAGATGTTAAATGCACTGAGTGACGTCCAGCGTCTGATTTGAAAGAGTTGAGGCCCTTCCCTTTTCAAGTGTGGGAAAGCTTGCAACGACAGAACATAGATACACTTGACAGCCTGTTAAGTGAATAAATCCACGGGCTGAAAGTTCAAGTTTATTCAGAGCCTTGATGCGGCTGCATCCAACTGACAGACACCCGAATGAATTATTTTCTCTGATTTATAGACCCATGCCTGCATGACCCACATTCACTGTCCCTAGGTCAGGTGATTTCCAGTTTTTTTTTTTTTTTTTAATTGTGTGTTTTATTGATGTATGGGCATTTTCCTTAATGATTTACTTAGACACTGCTTTATATTTGTATTTTTTATTTGATAGGCTATCATAGACCAGTATAATCAAACCCTGTCACCAGAATAATATTTTTGCCATTTCCGGTCTATATTTCACTGCCTGTGCTTGTATGATATCCAGAACAGTATGGTCAGATTGTGTGAAGTAAATTGTTTTATTACAGTGTAGAGAAAGTATATATTTTGAGGTAAAGAGCCCTGGCTTTGCATTGATATCATATGTACAACGATCTAATCCTTGTAAAGTGTGTTCTCAGTTTTCACCACAAGGTAGCGTTTCCCCTTTGTGAGAGGGTAGTTGTGCCAGTTAAATGTAACTGTAATTGTAACAGCAGAGGAAGGAATTTCTTCAATCTCTCTATTTCACTTTCATTCGGGTTGGTCTCATCTTTAAGCAGACCGCAGTGGTCAAAAACATTTCTTTAGTAGAGTAGAGTAGAGTAGAGTAGAGTACAGTAGAGTACAGTAGAGTAGAGAGAACTTTATTTATCCTGAAGGGTAACGTAATAGTAAGACACATACATATTCAATTCAATTTTTCAATTTTATTTGTATAGCGCCAAATCTCAACAGAAGTTGTTTCAGGACACTTTCCATATAGAGCTGGTACAAACCAAGCTCTTTTATCTACAGAAAACCAACAATTCCCCCATGAGCAAGCACTTGGCGACAGTGGCGAGGAAAAACTTCCTTTTAACAGGCAGAAACCTCGAGCAGAACCAGACTCTGGGTGGGCGGCCATCTGCCTCGACCGGTTGGGTGAGAGAGGGAGAGCAAGAGAGGGAGAGTGAGACAGACAGACAGACAGACAGACAGACAGACAGACAGACAGACAGACAGACAGACAGTGCAGTTAGAGAGGGGGGGGGGACAGAGAGAGAGACAGAGAGACAGACATGCAGTCACAGTAACAGTGACAGTGGATGTAATAATAGCAGTGGCAGTTGCAGTGGATGTCAGGCAGGGCCAAGGCAGGAGACGCAGCTGAAATCCACAATCCAGATTCAGCCACTGTGTAACCTGCAAGACGACAAAGCACAGAGACTCCGGGGAAGGAGCTAAGTTAGTAACACGCCATGGTAGGACATGAAAGCGTGCAGATGGAGAGGGACAGAAGGACAGAGGAGCTCGGTGTATCTTTGGAGGTCCCCCAACAGTCTAATCCTATAGCAGCATAACTAGGGGCTGGTCCAGGACAAGCCTGAGCCAGCCCTAACTATAAGCTTTATCAAAAAGGAAAGTTTTAAGTCTACTCTTAAATGTAGAGACAGTGTCTGCCTCCCGGACAAAGACTGGAAGATGGTTCCACAGGAGAGGAGCTTGATAGCTAAATGCTCTGACTCCTGTTCTGCTTTTTGAGACTTTAGGAACCATAAGTAGACCTGCATTCAGGGAACGCAGTGTTCGAGTAGGGCAATAAGGTACTATGAGCTCTTTAAGATAAGAAGGTGCCTGGCCATTTATGGCTTTGTAAGTAAGGAGGAGAATTTTAAACTCTATTCTAAACTTTACAGGGAGCCAGTGCAGAGTGGCTAGTATTGGAGAAATATGATCTCTCTTCCTGGTTCTTGTCAGAACACGTGCTGCAGCGTTCTGGAGCAACTGAAGAATATTCAGCAACGAATTTGGGCAGCCTGATAGTAAAGAATTGCAAAAATCATTTTGAGACAAAATATGCCTGATTTTTGCGATATTACGTAGGTGAAAAAAGGCTGTCCTTGAAATTTGTTTTACATGGGAGTGAAAGGACATGTCTTGGTCAAAGATAACTCCCAGATTCTTTACAGTGGTGCTGGAGGCCAGCGCAATGCCATCCATAGCTGCTATGTCATCAGAAAGTGACTTTCTAAGATGTTTAGGGCCTACTACTATAACTTCAGTTTTGTCCGAGTTTAGCATCAAAAAAATTGCAGGTCATCCAGGTCTTTATGTCATGAAGACATGCTTGTAGTCTAGTTAACTGACTGGTTTCTTCCGGCTTCATTGATAAATATAGCTGGGTATCATCTGCATAGCAATGAAAATTTATTGAGTGCTTCCTGATAATCTTACCTAAAGGAAGCATACATAAGGTGAATAGAATTGGTCCAAGCACAGAACCCTGCGGAACTCCATAGCTGACTTCAGTGAGCACAGAGGAGTCATCATTAACGCGTACAAACTGAGAGCGATCTGACAAGTAGGATTTAAACCAGCTTAGCGCAGTACCCTTAATGCCAATGAAGTGTTCCAGTGTCTGCAATAGGATGCCATGGTCAATGGTGTCAAATGCAGCACTAAGATCCAATAAGACTAGTACAGAGACAAATCCTTTATTTGATACAATTAGAAGGTCATTTGTAACTTTAACCAGTGCTGTCTCTGTGCTATGATGCACTCTAAATCCTGACTGGAAATCCTCAAATAAACTATTATTATTTAGAAAGTCGCACAGCTGATTGGCAACTCAAGAGTAGGCTTTTTAAGGAGCGGTTTTATCACAGCTACTTTAAAGGACTGTGGTACGTAGCCTGTTGATAAAGACAGATTGATCATGTCTAATACTGAAGAGTCAATTAGAGGTAATACTTCTTTAAACAGCTTAGTCGGGATTGGATCTAAAATACAGGTTGATGATTTTTCTGATGAAATATGAAATATACACATTGTGCCATTGTGCTTTGCCCCTCAGTTTAGAAGTCTCCTCTCTGGCACAGAGGAGAGTCATTGTACAGGATTATTGCAGTGGGCAGGAATGACCTACTGTAACAGTCCTTACTGCAGCGGAGCTGAAGGAGCCTCCCACTGAAGACACTCTGTTGTCCAACCAGTAGGCTGTGTAGAGGGTGTGTGGTGTTTCCATTATTTTATGTTGTACATTATTTTAATAAACTTTTTGCGGCTTGTGGCTTAAATTTTCTGCATCTCCCGGCTTGCCCACCTATTTTCTTCGGAAAATGCATTTTTTTGAGTTCGGGACACGGGGCCCCGAGCCTTATTGTTATCCTGCGTGTTTTTTCTTATTAGGGCCACAAGGCAATCCCGCCGAGCACTGGTCACTGCCCAACAGGGCTTGGGGCGATTGTTATCCTGCATGTTCCATCCATCCATTATCTATACCGCCTATCCCTTTCGGGGTTGCGGGGGGCTGGAGCCTATCCCAGCTACAATGGGCGAGAGGCGGGGTACACCCTGAACCGGTCGCCAGCCGATTGCAGGGCCACATGTAAGGACAAACAAACATTCACACTCACACCTACGGGCAATTTAGAGTCATCAATTAACCTAATGAGCATGTTTTTGGTCTGTGGGAGGAAGCCGGAGTACCCGGAGAGAACCCACGCATGTACAGGAAGAACATGCAAACTTCACACAGAAAGGCCCCGTCTGACCCGGGGATCGAACCAGCAACCTTCTTGCTGTGAGGCACGCGCACTACCTGCTGCGCCACCGTGCAGCATCCTGCATGTTTTTTCTTATTATTAGGGCCACGGGGCAATCGGCTTCTGATAGGAATTATGGTTTTGTCAGCATAAGCCCAAATGTGAGACGAGTGCAGAGGCAGAAAATGGCTCTTTTCTCCACGTTTCTGTCTGCCTCTATCTGTCTACCTGGGGGGCGGGGGGGGGGGCTATCATCAATGGCAGCCACCTCAAGCTCCCGTGGCAACCTCTGAGCCTTAGTACGTCTCTGAGCACTCTGTCAGGCTGTTGTGCTAATATCCTAATGATTAGTATGCTAATGCTAACATGATAACCTGCCGTAAAATGATTCTTAAATGCATTCTAATGGTGTTTGAAATCTTTTTAATGTGTTATTTGGCATGCTAATGTTAGCTTAGCATTAATTGTTTAAAATCTCTGAAGAATCTCATCATAATGTACACACACCAGCCGTAGCCCCTGTGGCCCTTTCAAAATTTCCCCAGAGGAAATTGTCTAGTTTTTAATCCTTTGCTGTAAATGACCTTGAGTGCTCTGAAAAGCACTGATAAATAAAGTGTATTATTATTATTATTATTATTATTATTATTATTATTATTAAAGGAGCTTGTCTATTACTAGCCACTGAGATGTCTTACCCTGGTGTGACCTAGTTGACACGCTTCGCTTGGTTAATTACCATAACTGTGTGTTGCTTCCTTCCAGAATCTACGGCAATTCGTTGCAGCATAACAGTTTCTTTATTGCTTTACTGTGCTCAACACTTGAACAATAACCATTTCTTCTTTTACCAATAGACCAAAGGCTCAGCTTCCAAATAATTGTTTCAGCGCCACAGCGGTCAAAACCGTTTGCCCTTCTGGGTTCAAACACATCAATAGGAATCCTCCTACCTTTGTACCTGAGCCCATAGACTTAGAGCGACACTAGTGTTCACAACAGTGAATAACACAGAAAAACCTCATAACAAATGTAACACATGTTTGACTCCTACAGTTCTTATTCTTATTATTCTTCTTTTTTTTTTTTTTTTTTTTTTGCATTATTTCATCCATTACTGATCGTTGCTTCTCCAGGATAATCATCACAGCAACTTCCCTTTTTTGTTCATTTTGTGTAAACTGTGATATACTGGAGTTTGAGGGTGGTCTGTTGTAGCCACAAATGTCAAATTTATGGATTTCTGCTAAGCTCATAGAGTCAAACGCAGAGAGTAAAAAATCCTGGAAATAAAGAAAATATAAACAAGGATTGTGAAGTGAGTATGATATGCTGTGACAGCTCTTTTTGGGCAAGGTGAGAAAATTTAAAGTGCCATCTGATACATCAGAGGGAGATACCAATACAGAGACAGAGGGAGACAGAGGAAAAGACAGGGATGGAGCAAAGACAAAAAAACAGACAGTTACAACAGTGTTTTGCTTCTGACTCTATTCTCTATAACAGAGCTGCTGTCAGCCCATCAGATTAGCTGGCTTCCCATGCGCCGTTTCATCAACACCAAACCGTTTCAAATGACAATACAACTGCACTCCTGAGTCCCATCCCTTGTTTTTACAGTGATGAAGAGCCTGTTGACTGTGGCTTCCCTGTCATGAACTATCTGCATCTGCAAAATACTGGACTTCCTCATTAGCAGGAAGGGCAGCAGTAAAAATACAGACCCAACACATCTTTCATATTTCCATATCATTTATTATTATTATTATTATTATTATTATTATTATTATTATTATTATTATTATTATTATTATTGCATGGCAGTGAGGCTTCTGTACAGAAACCACTGTTGTCATAGCATACTGCCTGGCCACTTGGGAACTCAGATCAACAACAGATGACATCTCAGATTTTCACATTCAGATGTGATTAAAAAAACCTCACAGGGACATGTAAAAGATTCCCTTCTGAAATGACAAATGTTTGTAATTTTTTTCCCCCACACACGGTATTATGAGTCACACCAGATCAGTTTACTTCATTTCTGTTACTTAAGTGTTACTAAAGTTACTAAACTGTTAATCTGTTTAAGATTTTTAAATGACATTCAACTTGGTTTGTTTATAACTTCACTTGGGACATTCCTCTCTTGACTTGGGACTTGAATGAGGACTTCATAGCCAAGATTATGACTTGTAAATTAATGACAATGAAGAGAATAAGGCCATAGATAATGATTTTAATAAATTTAATACTAATCAAATCATTCAGTGAGCCCCCCTGCACTGTAAGAATGCATCTGCATCCATTATGTTTCTCATCTCATTTATTAAGCTTTTTCCTTTAATTTGTAACCCATTTATATATTAGGGTGAAGGTATTAAGAGACCTGTAGTTTTAAGTCAAAAATGGACAGCTGCCTCATCCTGTCCTTTGTAAAGTCATTATGCAATGTTATCCATTGTGTGCAGTGTGCGGCTTTAACACTGACGCATTGAGCTGTGAACATTCAAAACCAAATAATACTGGGCAGCTGAGTCAGTTTCCGCCCATTTTCACTATGAACAGGGAAAAGGGCTTCATCTGCTCTGTTGCCTTTTAAATGGTCTTTAGTGACAAATAAATGTATTAAATCTGGGCTATAAAACACTTAACAGTGGAAAAGTATGAGGTGAACAAACAAACAAATTATTCACACACTGATAAAAATACAGGGCTTGATCTACTTAAAAAAAGCAAGGAAACTTTTTGCATCATTTTATCCCATAGAAACAAGAGTAGTCTTTGTTTGTACAACATTAATTTTGCAAGTAAGTCAACTTGCAAAAGTAAGTTGCCTTAACTTGTAAATGTAAGTTGTCTTTATTAGCAAAAGTGAGTTGATTTTTACTAGCAAAAGTGAGTTGACTTTACTAGCAAATGTAAGTTAACATGACTTGCAAAATTAATGTTGTACATACAAAGACAACTCTTGTTTGATCTACGTGATAAAATGATGCAAAAAGTTGCCTTACTTTTTCTCAATAGATAAAACATGATATATCTTTATTAGGGCTGTCAGTTTAACGCGTTAATTAGATTAATTAATTACGCTGCAAATTAACGCGCTATAAAAATTAACGCAATTAATCATGAGTGGCAAGTCAATGCGCAAGCATTTTAAATTTGGCCCTTTGAGTGACCCGTAGGCTGCAGTGGCAGGTCGCATATTACCTGCGCCACTAGTCAAAAGCAGGGTGACAACAGACATGGATGCGACACCGGAGAGCGAGGCAAGCCTACTTGGACCTTTGAACGGCAAGTTTATTTATAAAAAAGAACAAAGACGGGACTATTAACAAGAACGCAGTGATTTGTACCTTGTGTAAAAAAGAATTTTCCTATCACCATAGCAGCTCCAGCCTGAATTATCATTTAAACGCTAAACATGTAGTTGCTGCTAGTGCCGCTAGTGCTACCGTGAGCTCACTCCGCCAACCCACACTTGCTGAGTTAGGAAAACGAATGAGCAAAGCCACGACAGAAAAACTGACAAACTCAATCGCAAAGTGGGTTGCTGCTGATTGCAGGCCGATTTCAATAGTGGAAGCCGAGGGCCTAAAAGAGGCGTTTCAGATAGCGTCATCTGACTCTAATTTCCAGCTACCGTCGAGAACTACAGTGATGAAAAGAATTCACCAGCTGTAATGTGAATGTCAGTGAATTGTAATGTCCTAGAATTCGAATTCTTTATTTGGGGACCTTTAGCAGATATGAGATTAAAATGCGATTAATTAGATTAATTAATTACAAATCCTGTAATTAATTAGATTAATTTTTTTAATCGCCTGACAGCACTAATCTTTATTACAGTGAGCTAATTAAATCAAGTATGTGATCTATGTGTTGGTCAATCTGTCCAATAGAAAAATTGACATTTTTCCTCATGGTGCTAGAAAAAAAATGACATAACAAAATTAAGAGGGTGAATTCCCTAGTACACTCAGCAAATTGTGTGAAAGTTGCACTAAAAGAAAGGTCTTAGGGTCAACGCAATCAAGAGATCATAAGTCACCAAAATTGACATATTTTATTGCAATTTCTCAAAAAATTGTCATACATGTCATACATGAACTGCCATTGAACTGAGCATGGGATGAGACCCCATCAAAAGTCTGACTTTAAAGGTTTGAACATCCTAATCGAATGACGGCTACATTCAAAATCTGAACAATATATTGATTGCAAAAAAACACAAAATCCAGCACCTCACAAGCTTCAAAGTATAAAAATGTAAAATGAAGAAGCGTGGTGGAAAAACTGAGAAGATGCAATGTAAAACTGACAACTGAATCTTGACAAGAGGGAGCTCACTCAAAACCTCTAGCAATGTCTGTGTGGCTTTTATGCATGTAAACTGATCTTGAGATCATGGACTTTGGACGACACCTTTTGGTTGACATACTCCAGCTCTAGGAAGATCTTCTGAAAAACCTCAAAGGTGTATTTCAGTTTGTTAGGGTACCTTAGTTCCAAGGCATAGATAAGGCCCATCAGGTAGATACTAGCATGTGCCACATCAGGGATACCAAAAAGGACCTCTGCTCCCTCAATGGCTATTCCAGCTTGCTTGGGGAGATCTTCACCTCTGGCTTTGCTGACCATGAAGATGTTGAGGACATGTGTAGTAAGGGCCTCTATTACAGTCACAGCATCGTCATCATCAAAAACCTGTAAATTATACAAGAAAGAATAAAACCCTCTTGTATACCAATGTGAATGATTCATACAATAGCACTCTTTCTTCCTGCATGGGAGATCAGATTGATATGATTTGGTTGCTTTGGTAGTTTTGAGCAGTTTTGTAGGTTAATAACACTGTTTAAATTAAATTGACTGCAAGTGAAGGCCATTTTAAGTAAATTTAATACGTATTGGCTAAATCGTCTCATTCATTTTGATAGTTTAAGTGTGGGATTAGGAAAAAAACACCTCAGCACACAAGCAACATAGTAAGACATTATAACAAAACTGAAGACTTGCACATGTGGGAGCGGGTGAGGGTGTGTGTGGGGGGGTAGGTGTCGCAGCACAGACACTGAGGGGCCATGCACGCAGCGACATTACGGTGCTTCGCAGCAACCCTCCGTGCTACATTGCGACAAGGAAAGGGGGCGGGAGGGAGCCACGAAGGCGTTGAGTTTGGGGGGGTGTGTGTGTTATATGTGTCTTCGTGCGTGCGTATGTGTAAGCCCGCGTCCATCATCTCCGCTCAGTCCCAACCCATTGTCTCTTCCGTCTGATGACTGATGACGAAGACACAGCCGTAGCCATGGAGACGACCTCGGAGATTTTTGATCCAAAAACAAAGTTCACGGGAGTAGAGGGTGTTTGGGGGAGGAGATAGGGCCAGAGCATCCTGTCTGCATAACATCCAGGAGAGTGGAGAGATACAGACCTTGGGAAGGCCGGTTATCTCTGGGAGCCAATGAAGATAACAATTTGTTTGGGTTAGGCCAACACTGCAATTTTCGTCTACCTTGAGTCTTTCTGAGTCTCCCGGTGGCTGTAATTCAAATATATCCAAATTCCAAGTTGGAATCCACCCTGTGAAGGAGTTCAGAATTCGCATCCAGCCTGCGATTTTGATCAAGAATTGCATCCAGTTTGTGACCGATCTCACTTGTTGCTTGAGTCTGAGTGTTGACAGCCCTGCACATTCCCTCAACCATGATGGGCAGCCTCTCGGTAGCCAAGTGTCCTGCCATCAACTTCCGAACTTTGCGATAAATCAGGAAGCTGCTAACTCCAGACAGCAGAAAGCCTGTTATCATAAATCCAAATGTGTAGACATCTTCAACATCCTCAGGTACATGATCCTCCACCTCTCCCAGGAGTCCATCGTGTATCCGACTGCAAACGTTCCGTCAGGGCAGGAGGGCTCACCTTGACCCAGTCTCTTTGTCAAGAAAATTTGGTCGAATGCATTGAGAGACCAGCTAATCAAATCCATGATTTTAGGTTTTCGGAGAGAATGCAGAGAGAGGCTCCAATAGATCAGACACAGACAGCACAAGACAAAGAGCAGCAGCAGGGCAGATAAGGGCAGGGAGGGAGCAAGAGAAAAAGCGTCCGCCTTCGTTGAGAGCCAGAAGAGAAGACTCAATGCTGTTGTCCTATAAAAAAGAAATGAGATCATGCTAAGTACAGACATCAGAAAGGTAATACATACTAACTATTTAACTGTTGTGCAATAAGTACATGCCTCATTTAACATGTCAAGGGTCTCATCAGCTTTCTTCCCAACAGTGCCTCCCTTCCTCCCGTAGAGGCTCAACAGTCTGGGCGCGTATTGGTCCAATTTCCCCAGGAATGTGGACTGTAGTGGCTTCAGTGTAATCCTCTGGAATTCCTCCTCGATCTGCAAAAGAGGTCAGACGCAAGCAAGCAACACTTAAGTGGCCACGTGTTTTGCAAGGAATGTTCCACAGGCAATCAGGTTAAAATATTCTACTTCAGTTTCATTCGGTAGGAATACTGTTCATCCCCGCCCCACCACAGGTAATCAGGTAAGTTTAGCTTTTATTTTGACAGTTTCATCAGGTTTTTTCCACAGGCAATCAGAGAGGTTTCATCAGGTAAACATCGTCTTCATATGTTTTCACAGGTAATGCAGTCAGTATTTTTTTCTTCGCTACTTGTGTTGCCATATGCCAGGCTGAAGACTTTGAGACTTTACCTTTACCACCTCTATTGGAGAAGACTGGGAAGGCTCAAACAGGGCAGGCCATTGAGCTTTGAAGTCAATCACAGCTGGTTTATTGAGGATGACATCATTTCAACACAGTGAAAAGGTTTTCACCATCTTCTCATTGGTGATTTTGGTGTTGTCCTTCTTGTACTCATAGAGAAGCTCTACTCTCTCCTTTTCAAGGGTGTCATCAGTTTGACCTTGAGGATGAGGTGGGAGATAGTTTACCTCAGATTTCTTAGCTTTTTTCAAGCTTTTAGTTGGATGTCCATCTGCAGCTGATTTTCTCTTCTGACAGTTTACATTTAGTTCTGGTAATCCGAGGTGCTTCACCTTTGCTCTAAAATTGCTAACCTTGTATTTCAGGCTGTTCTGCCATCCATATATACCATTGGATGACACTGGGTCCCTCAAACAGGGGTGTTTCATGACCAGGGCCTCAGCAACCTGCTCCCTTTGTGCTTGTGAAGGATAAGCAGTGTAGACAAAGATGCTGTCTGCAAGTTTGTCTAGAATGTTGGGTTTTACTGAAGGATTGCTGAGCAGGGTTCCGTCCTTTCTGTAAGCTTCATTTGCAGCTTGTAGAATGAGTTCTGTGTCAAAGGAGAAAGTAGGTATGTTAAATTGAGCTGGCCAAGATGAAGAACGAAGAGAGGAGGTTCCCTCTGGGGAACACAGAAGTATGGTATCACTGGATGGATGGGAGGAACTGGAATGGAGATCTTCTGATGACTCAGCGCAACTGCTATCAAAGCTCTCCTGGAGTCCTTTAGCATTCAAAGACTCTTCAAATGTTAGTGTGATCACTGGGGCAGTAAGAACCACCATGATGGTGTCTTTGTCCTTTACTTCATTCATTTCAAGAAGAGTAAAAATTTGACAAAAAAAAGAAAACAAAGGTTCTGTTGAATTTAGGCATACAAGCAATAAAATTACATCCTATAACAAAGAGGTGACTAAAAGCTTCTATCTTAACCCTCATATTATGTTCGGGCAGAGAATGGGGGAAACATACAGGCAGTACATGATGGTCATGGTCAGGAGTCAAACCAGTGATCTCCTCCCAAGGGCCAGAGTCAATATGGGATGTGCTCTGTGACCACTCACCCACCAGAACACCACCTCAACCACCACTTTTTTTATTATTTCACATTTTCAGACTGAATCTTTATACATTTAGCCCCTCGTTGCTGAGTGTCCACTCAATTGAAAGTGACAGTGAATTGAAGAATCAGGAACAACTGAAAACATGTCAATATATATTGTATTTAATTACCTAATCTTGAATGGGAATGTGATGCTTCAAAGTGACAAATCGCCTTTGCTCAAAACCGTATGCTGCAAGAGGGAAGAAGTCTGTGAATTCTTGTTACTCGAGGATTGTCACTTGTCTGGTGGATTCCAATTCAAAAGCTTTAACGTGCTCCCAGTACCAGGAATGAAGACACTTGGCAGCAAATGCAAGCTGGCCACGCACAATGAGGATTAGATTTAGTAGAATGAATGAATGAATCAGAATGAATGAATCTCAGAGAGCTCTCCCAAACAAAACCTGCAAACATGAGATCCAGAAAAACTTTCCACAAAGCCACCAATTGAATGGGCACCTAAATTGTCAGCTACTACACTAACTACTGTGCCTTTGATTTTCTTCCCAAGCGCAGGAATAAAGAGCCCTTCTTTTTCCAACTGGACAAGGTCTTTTAACAGTGGCTTTCTTGACATCCACAGCCTTGCAAAGCACCCATTACAGAAAAACCACATGAATGTCACATGTGCAAATCACATGTGGTCACATGTGATTATATGGACATGTGATTTTGAAAACATGTTAAATCCACATGTGAAAAATGTGGAACACGTGATTTGCACATGTTAAACATGGGAAACATGGTTTTGAAACATTTTTCATGGTGTAATGTATGAAACCCATGTAAAGTCCTATGTGAAACCCCTGTGATCACATGTGAAACTCATGTTATTACATGTGTAACCCATATAGACTCCCATGTGAAACTGATTCAAATACCCATGTGAAACCAAGTGGGTTTCAAAACAGTCTTAGTACTTAAATTTTCTATATAAAATTTAAACCAACAAAACACAAATCTAAACTGGGAATGCAAGCAGTCTTGGATGTGATTTATCCTCTAAGTGAGGCCAACCCCCAAAACCAAGGATGGTATCACTCTATTGTGAGGCTAACGATCCCCCATTAAGGTGGGGTAGGGTGCGACCCTTGGGTGTCAACGACAGTCGTCTGCCTTGTTAGTGTCCCATTCTTGTCATTGGGAGGCTCCTTGAGCCATGTGTGAATGGCTTTGTTGTTTATTTACAGAGGCTAAATTTTTGAATCTCTTTGGAAGAGATGAAAGGACAGCATTGCATGTGGGAAAAAAAATTCGCCTGAGTTTCTCTGATACTGATATTGTATCAGAGAATTTTTAACAAACACAACATCCCGGTACATTTCAAACCTGGGAACACTCTCAGACAAAGGCTGGTGCACCCCAAAGACCGGACACCTCATACTCAGAAGAACAATCTGGTGTATGCAGTCCAGTGCAGTGAGGAATGCACAGACTTATATATTGGGGAAACAAAACCGCCACTGAGCAGACGCATGGCACAGAACAGAAGAGCTAACTCTTCAGGTTTAGACTCAGCTGTTTACCTGCATCTCAAGGAGGAAGCACACTCCTTTGAGGATAAAAATGTGCATATTCTGGACAGAGAAGACAGATGCTTTGAAAGAGGAGTGAGAGAAGCCATCCATGTCAAGGCTGAAAAACCATCTCTGAACAGAGGGGGAGGTCTGAGACACCACCTATCTCCCACATACAATGCTGTCCTTTCATCTCTTCCAAAGAGATTCAAAAATGTAGCCATTTCATTAGACTAAAGCTGTCCTTTCTAGTCTGATGCGCATGAACTGATGAAGCCTGCTCGGATGAGAGGCGAAACGTCTTCAAAAACAAACTGACAAAGTCCAGTTGCGAACGATTGAATGCCCTGAAGCAGCTTACAATGACCTGGATGAATGAGAATATTCACAGGCACAATAATTACAAATAAAACTGGCTGCACTGTTTACCAGGTTTTATGTGAAAGAGTAAGAACAAGGCTTTCAAATTAGTTATAATTTAGTTTAGGTTTGGGGTTGACACAAGGTCACAGGAAACTAGTTTGTTAAAAACAAACAAGCATACTCTTCAGGACACAGCCAGGTTTCAGTCAGACAAAATAAGTCAATATTATGGTCTGATATTAACTCATTTACGAAAACAGCTTTAGAGGACAGAGATCAAATGTTAAGGAATTTACATTTAATTCTCCTATCTTCTTGTACTATTGCAGTGGTTGTTTTTATTTTTATTAGATGTCCAAGTTCAACTCCTCTTCTGTGTAGTTTTGGTTGACTTAGTTTACGTGGTCGGGGGGCAGACACAGTCTCTATGGCAGGCGTCTCAAACTCATTCCACAAAGGGCCGTGTGGCTGCAGGTTTTTCCTCCAACCAATCAAGAGCATGCAGTCTGACCAATTAGGTGTCTGAAGACTGAGATCAGCTAATGAAATGAGTCAAGTCTGGTGTGCTGCTGCTTGGTTGGAAAGAAAACCTTCAGCCACTCGGCCCTTTGTGGAATGAGACCTGTGCTCTATGGAGTGTTGGGTGGGTAACTGCTCTAATGGAAGCACAGAGAAGCGTGTAGGACTGCAGCTCTGCCTCCTGGCCTCAACTCTGAGTTGTCACAGGTTCGGTTCATTAATGAAATCCGTCAGATTTCTAGAGATGAGAGCTGCTCGGTCTAAAGTGGGATGGATGCCCTCTCCCCCCAGTCAGACCGGGGCCTCACTAGGAAGTCTGCCAATTATCAATGAAGCCCCAGCGTTTGCTGGACACCACCTCGAAAGCCAGTGATTGAATGATGACATGCGGCTAAACATGTCATCACTGGTCAGATTTGGCAGGGGCCCAGAGAAAACTACAGAGTCTGACATTGTCTTTGTATATGTACTAGTGCTGTCAAAAATAACGGGTTATTAACGTGTTAATGCAAATCAATTTTAACGCCATAATTTTTTTTATCGCGAGATTAACGCTCTTTGTGACCTAGTGAACTTTAGTAGTTTTTTATAAGCTGTGGCCACTGCCAGTAACATAAGAAAAACTATAAATTATCTTTGTGTATTGTCGGTGTGAAATGAATTATCAACGTAGCACATCCAGTCTGAAATATCACTTGATGGCCAAACACACGGCGAATGCAAATTCTCCGCTGCCTCCTTGTCAAAACCAGGCGACAATGGATGTCTTTCCACAGAGGCATATTGATGCTATTATGTTAAAAGGAAAATTAAGAGAGGAAAGTTTAAGCCATGGTTTAACTGCACTATAGCCTGAGTCCTAGTTTACAAATGTGCACTTTGTAACTTTATCTTGTATCACCCTGTTTTGATCCCTTAGAAAGGGTTGTTGAAGGGGCTTTTTTGTAACCAAGTGTTTATTTTTTTGTTATCTGTTTATTGACAGTGTTAAATTGTGTGAGATTTTGCTTCAAATGTGAATGACTGCTCAAAGTGAGAATGTTAGTGTGAAATAAAACACTACACGTTGTTGTTGTTTTCAATAAAAAACATTTGCACAAAGCAAGCCTATCCACTTTTCCATGTTGATAACAGTATTAAAATGATAATTAATGGGAAATTTAGAAAAGATAAAAATGTGCAATTAATTAGCGATTAATCGCAAGTTAACTATGACATTCATTAGATTAATCACGATTAAATATTTTAATCGATTGACAGCACTAATATGTACACATTGATTACACATTAATTCTAGTGACCTTTGATTTATGTAACGAGGTAACATTACCGCCGACATGAATAACAATCCTCCTGTATTGTCCTGTCGCCCACTCTCGCCCTAGGAAGGCATTTGACTATGGTCGCTGGTGTTGCTAACGTCACGTTTCTCAAAATGGGGCTGCCAATAATCAGAGTTGGTTTCTCAGTGGGTGTGTCCCTGAGTGGGAAGAACCTGTTAGAAACATGAGGTGGTTGATGGTGAACTGTGGGCTTCAGCTTTGGAGTATGCTTCCTTTGAACAGCCACCCAGCCTCCCTGGTTCATCGGCAGCAGTATTTTGTATGCCAATTACTATTTTTACTGTTATGTGTGCAGATGCAGAGTCGTAACAAAAAATGTTTATTGAAGAACACAAAATTACCTTTACAGGGAAAAACTCCGTCAAAGAAAAAGGAACCCAAAAACACCAGTGCGGGAAATGTAGCAAACAAGGAAAAACACAAAAACACCACAAGGGCAAAAACTCACTCAGGAGGTAGTAATAACTAAAGGTGTCTAGGAGCAAACTCACTAGAGAAGCTGAACAGCAAACTACAATTCAATTCAATTCAATTTTATTTGTATAGCGCCAAATCACAACAGAAGTTGTCTCAGGACACTTTCCATATAGAGCTGGTACAGACCAAGCTCTTTTATCTACAAAGAAACCAACAATTCCCCCATGAGCAAGCACTTGGTGACAGTGGCGAGGAAAAACTTCCTTTTAACAGGCAGAAACCTCGAGCAGAACCAGACTCTGGGTGGGCGGCCATCTGCCTCGACCGGTTGGGTGAGAGAGGAAGAGCAAGAGAGGGAGAGTGAGACAGACAGACAGATAGACAGACAGAAATACAGTCAGAGAGAGAGAGAGAGAGAGAGAGAGACAGAGACAGAGACAGAGAGACAGACATGCAGTCACAGTAACAGTGACTGTGGATGTAATAACAGCAGTAGCAGTTGCAGTGGATGTCAGGCAGGGCCAAGGCAGGAGATGCAGCTGAAATCCACAATCCAGATTCAGCCACTGTCCATGGGAACCTGCAAGACGACAAAGCACAGAGACTCCGGGGAAGGAGTTAAGTTAGTAACACACCGTGGTAGGACATGAGAGCGTGCGGATGGAGAGGGACAGAAGGACAGAGGAGCTCGGTGTATCTTTGGATGTCCCCCGACAGTCTAATCCTATAGCAGCATAACTAGGGGCTGGTCCAAGACAAGCCTGAGCCAGCCCTAACTATAAGCTTTATCAAAAAGGAAAGTTTTAAGCCTACTCTTAAATGTAGAGACAGTATCTGCCTCCCGGACAAAGACTGGAAGATGGTTCCACAGGAGAGGAGCTTGATAGCTAAATGCTCTGACTCCTGTTCTGCTTTTTGAGACTTTAGGAACCATAAGTAGACCTGCATTCTGGGAACGCAGTGTTCGAGTAGGGCAATAAGGTACTATGAGCTCTTTAAGATAAGAAGGTGCCTGGCCTTTTATGGCTTTGTAAGTAAGGAGGAGAATTTTAAACTCTATTCTAAACTTTACAGGGAGCCAGTGCAAAGTGGCGAGTATTGGAGAAATATGATCTCGCTTCCTGGTTTTTGTCAGAACACGTGCTGCAGCGTTCTGGAGCAACTGGAGAATATTCAGCAACGAATTTGGGCAGCCTGATAGTAAAGAATTGCAATAATCCAGCCTGGAAGTTACGAATGCATGGACTAGTTTTTCTGCATCATTTTGAGACAAAATATGCCTGATTTTTGCGATATTACGTAGGTGAAAAAAGGCAGTCCTTGAAATTTGTTTTACATGGGAGTGAAAGGACATGTCTTGGTCAAAGATGACTCCCAGATTCTTTACAGTGGTGCTGGAGGCCAGCGCAATGCCATCCATAGCTGCTATGTCATCAGAAAGTGACTTTCTAAGATGTTTAGGGCCTACTACTATAACTTCAGTTTTGTCCGAGTTTAGCATCAGAAAATTGCAGGTCATCCAGGTCTTTATGTCATGAAGACATGCTTGTAGTCTAGTTAACTGACTGGTTTCTTCCGGCTTCATTGATAAATATAGCTGGGTATCATCTGCATAGCAATGAAAATTTACTGAGTGCTTCCTAATAATCTTACCTAAAGGAAGCATATATAAGGTGAATAGAATTGGTCCAAGCACAGAACCCTGCGGGACTCCATAGCTGACTTTAGTGAGCACAGAGGAGTCGTCATTAACGCGTACAAACTGAGAGCGATCTGACAGGTAGGATTTAAACCAGCTTAGCGCAGTTCCCTTAATGCCAATGAAATGTTCCAGTGTCTGCAATAGGATGCCATGGTCAATGGTGTCAAATGCAGCACTAAGATCCAATAAGACTAGTACAGAGACAAATCCTTTATCAGATGCAATTAGAAGGTCATTTGTAACTTTAACCAGTGCTGTCTCTGTGCTATGATGCACTCTAAATCCTGACTGGAAATCCTCGAATAAACTATTATTGTTTAGAAAGTCACAAAGCTGATTGGCAACTGCTTTCTCAAGAGTTTTTGAAAGAAAGGGAAGGGAAGCTACTTTAAAGGACTGTGGTACGTAGCCTGTTGATAAAGAGAGATTGATCATGTCTAAAACTGAAGAGTCAATTAGAGGTAATACTTCTTTAAACAGCTTAGTCGGGATAGGATCTAAAATACAGGTAGATGATTTTGATGATGAAATTATTGAAATTAAAGGTGTCTAGGAGCAAACTCACTAGAGAAGCTGAACAGCACACTACAAACACTGGAGGCACGAGAGAGAGAGAGAAGAGATAACAACAGGCGCAAAACTCGTATGGCGAGAGCATAGAGAATAGTCTGGCACAGGAGTCAAACTGGAGCTAGCTTAAGAAGCCGGTTGATTAACCGATGAGGTGCAGGTGTGTCTAATGAAACTCGCACCTGGGGAGATCAGACCCGTCTCTCTCTTGCGCGCTCCGCCTGCTGACAGAGAGGGAGGAAAGAAAAACACTAGCTGCGTTTCCATTACAGTTGTTCGCAAAATAAAAGCGATATTTCTGAAATTTCGACAAAGTTCAAGTGCTACTTGCAGGTGTTTCCATTGAACGGTGTTTTGCGAACTAACCGAAATTCTCGTAAATTCTCGGCCGTCCCGCGAGACTGGAAGATGTCCGAAAGTGTTATGCGTCTCGGTACACTGATCTCAGGAGCCGCTACGGCTGTTGCTGTACTTATTATGAACAGAAGGCGGAGGCAACGTATAACTGTTCAAAGGCGAAGCCCTTATGTGTGGCAGCGGCCACGAATAAGGGATTTCTGGGAGAAGATTGTAAATGAGGAATTCACAGACGAACTGTGGATACAACATTTTTGGATGACCCGGGCCACGTTCAACAAGCTTTGCAATGTTCTTGAACCTCTTGTGGCACCAGATGCGACATGTAAATGCGAAAAAAGTGTTTCCATTACACTTTTGCGATACAGTTTTATATCGACACGTCTGAAAAACCACCTCATGAGAGCGTAAAAATGTTTTTGCAATATTTGAGAGGATTTTCGAAATACAGGTGTTTCCATTACCAGTATTTTATTGCGATATTTAGGTTTTGCGCATTTCTAGGGGTAATGGAAACGCAGCTACTGTTAGACCTAGGAGAGAAATCATGACATTTACAATCTTTACATAATGTACATTATGTATCCTGCACTTTATCGTGACCCTTTTGTGCCACAGTTTTTGCTGTTTTTTTTTTTGTTTGTTTGTTTTTTTTGTTTTTTGTAATACTTGTTGGCTGTAATGTCTTTTCCTGATGTGGGATCAATAAAGTTTAATTTTATCTGATATTATTAGCAGGTGTAGTACTCCCCCACAACTCAGTCAGAAGCAGAAAGAGAGTGGACTGAAGGACTGCTTTCAATCTCAACTGGGGTAGGATTCAAAGATAACTAATAAATAGATAAATTCTAAATTCATAGCTGGGGAAAAAAACAAAACAAAAAAAACAAGAGAAAACAGAAAAACAGAACAGAAAAACAGAGACAAAGACAGACAAACAAAACTCCAATTAATGCAAATAATTTGATTCAAAATTTATAGAGGCACACTGAGTAATGGACAACTAATGAGATTGGTGCTGATTTGCTAGCTAGTTAGTGGGGAGTTAGCTAACATAGCTAGCTAATGTTGGCTACTCTCCTACACTTGTTAGCTTCAACCCCAAACATATTTTTTACTCAGTAAGCCAAGATCACTAACCTGTTCAATCTTCTTGCCTTTTTCAGAATAAAACTTTGTCTGGAATTTCAGAATTCTCATGCCTAGTATTCATTGCAGACCTTTTGATCTCAGCCATGCATGTACATTAAGCGCAATGTTGCCATGTTACTGTTCTCTGTCAACACATATTGAGATAATTGCTGTAAAATTCTATTTTCAGTGTACAATAAGCATAACAGTGCACTTACAGACTGACAGAGATTAAAGTTATATTATCGTTATGCTTTTATGACATACTCAAAGGTGTATTTTTACTTCTGTTTCCTCATTTCATTTCATTTCTTTTTAATTCAAGGCGGCATTTCCTCAGTATGTACTTCATTATGATGTAATGTGAGTGCTGATTGTGTGAGTGATCTTAATAGTATATGTAGCAGAACCGGCCTCCAAATGACCTCTTCCTTTCCCTCCTTTTCTGGTGATACTCAAGGGAAATGGAGGTGTAAACCCGCCAACCGATTGAATTATAGACCATCTGGTTTACCTATAATGCAATCTGATTTCGAAGAGAGACAGGAAGTCGGCTCAGTAAACTACTTTGCTAACACACTGAAGAAAGAGAGCCAAGAGGTCAACGCCTATCTCTAAACCAGGATGTCCCACTCTATGCTAATTACTCCCCCAATAGCCCCAAGGACTCCATACAACAAGGCTGCCTGAAGAGACAAATGGCAGGCCTCAGAGGAATCCACAAACATCAGCAAATGCTGATGGGTCGTAAACCGGATATCCATTGAAGCAACTAGTGACTCATGTTTGTGTGCTTTTTCCCAATACTCCAGGATAACCAGACTTTTATGTTAAACTTAACTTTTCATGTTTTCAACTTGCAGGACTCGTTGTACGCATAATATTGATGTTTTTCCAGTATCTCTGACCTGAAGTATGACCAAGATGTGATATCAACGGTTTTATAAAAGTTTGTCTGAATTGTCATTACAAAACCATACTGTCATCCAGAGGTCCCTAACCATCAGATTGAATATGCTTGACTTGGCACATTTATCGATAAGTAACCGTAATCGTGATAATCATTTTTGGCAAATATAGTCTGCCTCTCTTTATTCCTATCTTTATTTTTGTATTAGTTATTCATTGAGTCATTATACCTGTTGGGATAAAACTGTACCATGATTATCATTTAATGTTGCCACCCAACCATAGAAAGCGTCTAATGCATGCTGTGAACAATGTTGAAATGTCATTGAAAATTTGTCATTGAAATTATATGTGATTGACCATAGTGAGAAGCAGATGAGCCCCTCGTACGAATCATTGATTAGTTCAGCTCCATGAGGCGATCGCGCGTCACAAACCATCTCACGTGATTCGATGGCCTGCCCTTTCGACACACCCCGGAGCGACCTTTAAAAACTGTGTGTAGTGCGCGTTACTCAGTTAGTTAGTTAGTTAGTTTTTTAGTAGTTCTTTTGTTTTCTTTTTCCACGTCTAGTTACTCTCAGCTGAGTTCTTTTCCTTACTTCTTTGTCTTAAGTTTTGCACAGTCGTTTTGCTCTTTAAGTTTTTCGTCTTCGAGCTACTCCAAGCCATTCCGAGTAGCGTAAATTATCTTCAGAAGACGTATTCTTATAATTTGCCGTAAGCTTTAAAGTTAACTTTCCATTTAGTCAAACGTTTTGTTTTTAACATCAGTAAATTTAGGCAAGTAATACTAATTTTGTAGCCTTCTTCGACCGGCCATCGAAGAGACTCTTAATTTGTACTATCAGTCTAAAATAGTCCGTCACGGACTCAACCGAACCAAACCCTGCGGCCAGCTGTTGATCCTTGGTCCGGTTCACAACCATCCGGAGCAGTCCCTCATCTGTAACCAACACCGCAGAACCAGTTCCAGAGACGCCCCGTTCAGCATCAGCTCGTCACCTTAGTGTGCCTGGGCCTTCCACTAGACCACCAAGCAGATCGAGCCATGGACGAACATCTGGAACGTCTTCGAGTCAGTTCGGAGCAGAGCACAACGGGACGCCAGCAATCAAGTAGGCACGCTAAGCGGGTTTGAATAAGAGTTGGTCCGTGAGGTTAAGAGTAGGTCAATTCGTCCAAATTCTCTTCATTAATCGTTCATTCCCTTAACTCTGCGTTCGCGTCCCTATTATTCCCTTTCGACTGCCTCTCACTATCGCCAATTTATTTACCATTGTGTTGCCATAAGTTTCTTGTGTGTTCTGTCATATCACCTCCCATCTTCTGTCTTATTATTCATGGTACATTACCCATTATCCACAATTCTGCTTAATAAATGATATTTTGATTTAAGTCCTGGTTAGACGGTGTCCTTTTGAACTGAATATCTACGATCCCTGTATCCAGAATTTACACTTCAGGTTATCAGACTGATTTACAGTTAGTACACTCGTTAGTTTTTATCAGCGTTATAGCAGTTAATTTCTGCAGTCCTTCTTAGCTGAGGAAGGTGGTGCCCCGACATTTTATCAACGAATGCAACATCAAATTAAGGTAGTACACACTACATATAGAATAGTACTTCCGGGCCCTGTACGAGCGGCAGCCTGTTACAGCAGCTCTCTAGACTCAGGAGACATTAAACATGGTAACTGTGGCGCTACTTGTTAATCAGTTTTAAATCCCGTACAACTTTCTCCGCGTCTGTGGGTCCGTGAGAGACAATGGGTTCCATTGTTTACAGTAGGGATCAGCTGCTGGCCCTGCGTAACACAGCTGTGCGGCCGGAGGAGTGACATGATGATGAGTTAAGGAGGTGGATGTGGGGGTGCTGTGCAGGGATCCAACGTCACGACAGGAGGAGAGCCATATTATCTGCCGCAGGAGTTCTCACACGCCATAGTGGTGGCTATGTATATTCCTTCCTCTGCTAACGCTGATGCAGCATGTGACGTCATCAACTCCGTGGTCAGCAGGCTGCAGACTCAGAAATCACAGGCCCTCTTACTGATCTCTGGGGATTTTAATCATGCCTCTCTGTCCTCCACTCTGCCCAAATTTATCCAGTACTTATACAAATCATCACCCCTCCCTCCTCTGGGAAGAGCTGATCGCAACCTGGTTCATCTCCTGCCTGTCTACAAGCCCCTTGTTAACAGGCAACCAGCTGTGTCCCGCAGAGAGAAGAGGTGGTCTGACGAGGCTGAAGAGGCTCTGAAGGACTGCTTCGAGACAACCGTGTGGGATATATTCAGTGACTCTCAGGAGGAGGACATCGACAGTTTGACAGACAGCATCACAGACTTTTGTGTGGAGACCACTGTACCCACCAGGACTGTACGGTGTCACTCCAACAACAAACCCTGGATTAATCCTGACATTAAGGCTCTTTTAAAGGAGAAGAAGAGGGCCTTCAAGTCAGGAAACAAAGAGGAGCTGAAAACTGTTCAGAGGGAGCTCAGAAGGAAAATCAGGGAGGGGAAGGACAGATACAGGAGGAGAATGGAGGAACAGCTGCAGGAGAACAACACCAGGGGAGTCTGGAGAGGCCTGAAAACCATTTCATTTCAGATTCAAAGTGGGCAGATGAGCTGACACCCCCCGCCCCAGTATTTAGCTCACCGCCACCAACGCCACCCCCCACTGTTCCTCCCAGCCCCCCATCCACTTCACAAGACACTCAGCCCCCCTGCTCCAACTTGTCCCTCACACCTCTCCAGGTGAGAAATCAGCTCAGGAGGTTAAAGACCAGGAAGGCTGCAGGACCGGACAGCCTCAGTCCCAGGCTCCTCAGATCCTGCTCTGATCAGCTGAGCGGGATCATTGGACATTGTGGTACCTGTGCCAAGACCCCACATCCTAAGGACCCTAGCTGCTACAGGCCGGTGGCACTAACATCGCACCTCATGAAGGCCCTGGAGCAGCTGGTCCTTGCCCCCCTGCACCCCCTGGTGAGCTCATCCATGGACCCGCTGCAGTTCGCGTACCAGCCTGGCTGCGTGGGACGATGCCCTCATCTTCCTCCTACATCGAGCTCTGTCTCACCTGGAGTTGCCGGGGAGCTCTGTTTGGGTCCTTTTCCTGGACCTCAGCAGTGCTTTCAACACCATCAGGTCAGCCATCCTGAGGAACAAGCTGGAGCTTTCAGGAGTGGACCAACACCTCACATGCTGGATAGTGGACTACCTCTCCAACCACCCACAGTATGTGAGGACACGGGACTGTGTGTCAGGGACTGTCCTCTGCAGTGTGTTGTCTTTTACCATTCTATCCACTTTATTGGTGCTGCCGTGAAATTGGAATTTCCCCTCACGGGACGAATAAAGGAATATTGTATTGAATTGAATTGAACTGAATTGAATTGAATTGAATTGAATTGAATTGAATTGAATTGAATTGAATTGAATTGAATTGAATTGAATTGAATTATGTGTGGGTGTGTATGCGGGCGAGGTAGAGGTGTGTATGTGTGTGGGGGGGTTCTTTATTTTATTTATCTCTGATTGTAAACCACTTTGTGCTACATTTTCATATGTAAGAAAGGTGCTATACAAATAAAATGATTATTATTTTTCTATATCTATTTACCATTCACTGTATCAAATAGAGATACATAAAAGCATGTCCATACATGGCCAGACTCATACATAAACTTATTTCATACTTCTGTCAACAACAGCAGACAATGCAAGTAAGTGTCACAATTCCAAAGCTTGTTTTCATCTTAAAAATGCTGTATCATGCTCCCGACTATTGGGAAAAAAAAAAAAAAAAAAAAAGGTAGTGACCAATATTTTACAAGGATCAGACAATAAGAGGTGCCAAATATTTCAAGGACAGGCAGGCATTAATGTGCATTTAATGAATAATATATGTGAGGACATATTTGTATAGTTCATCATCTTCATCCTTAGTATTAAAGTGCACTTAAACTGTGATGAAAATACTCAAGAAATATTTAAAAAGGCACTCGTAGCCGTAAATTTAGGATTACGAAGTTACACTTAAAGTGCACTGGAAAAGTTCAAGCAATATATAAATATATTAAAGCTGATACGGTTGAGGCAAAGGCCAGGACCCAGTTGCAGAGATGTTGAAATCCAGAGTTTATTAACAAAATTACAACCAACCAACCAAAAATCACCTTAAGCAGGGAAAACGTATGCTTGAGAGCAGAAATTGAAAATCACCACAACGGGGAAAAAGTACCAAACAAAGATGACTAGACAAAGCTGGTAACTGTGCAAAAGTAACAAAATTAAGTAAACTCAAAATTCCACCATGTGCTGGGAAGGGTTATCTACAAAAACGCTGAGCAAAAGGCAGCTATGTAACTCACAGTGATTCATACAACAGTTCAGGAGAACGAGCAAGGCGAGAGACGAGAGATCACTCAGCAAGCTGCATGTGACGTGGAACAAAGGGAATAGTCCGTCACAGGAATCGAGCATGAGGTGGCTTAAGAAGCCGAGTTGATTAGCTGATGAGAGGCAGGTGAAGCTCGCTGCCTGAGTAGATCGGACCCGCCTCTCTCCTGCTCCAACCTGCTGAGGGAGAGTGAGGGAGAAGACACAGTATCAGGAAAGGTGAAAAAACAAATACTCGAGACCACAGCCATAACAGATGTACTTGTAATCCACTAGAAGTACATTTCATATACATTGTAAGTGCAATATATTGGATAGTCACCCTCAGGAAGCTTCTCTTTTTTGATGTGTAGGAGAACAAGAGACCTTCATCTCACCTTTCCCTCCAGCAATTCTTCAGGAGAGCAGGAGAGGACAGACATTCCGACTACAAAGGGTTACCTATCACTTAAACTGTCTTCATGGAGATGCTAATCTAAACCAGACAAAGGCATTAAAACCATCAGGATGGACAATTAATAGGTCTCAAGAGGCCTCAAGAACCATATAGCTTTGACAAGTTGTAAATGAGACATTCCTGGAGCAAACTGTTTTGTGTCTGTGTGCTTTTTTTTTCCCACCACGTCAGGGAAATGCAAACAATATATTTGATTCAACTTTGGATGTTCCTACAGCATTAAACTCATATTTGTATGTTTCTAGTTTGTAAAATGACAAAACTATGATCTCAAATTTCATAAGCATTTTTGTCCGGGTTTCTACCATGGAACTATACTGCCATTTAGAGACTAGAAGTGGTTAGGTTTCAGATACGCGACATGAGTTATAATTAGTAGTGCTTAATTCACCAAATATAATCTGCCTTTCCTTGTTCCTTTGCTCTAATAGTTAGTTATACTATTAGTTCTCATATAAGTTAGTATCGATATTGAAGAATGTTGCTATTAATCAACGAAATGTGTCTAATGTATGTATATTTGTGCCAACATACATGCAGTAAACAATGTTGAAGTGTGAGTGAAAATGAATAATTTAAACTCTGTGATTGACCATAGTGAGAAGCAGATGAGCCCATCGTACGCAACCGTTACTTAATGTTTTTTTTTTTTAATTCTAGGATGAAATAACAGTGTTCACCTATAAATCGTTCTAAAGCGAGTGAAGGCCTGTTTGTTGCAGACAGGTCCCGGAGCGCCAAAGGGTATACCCCATGCAGCCTGTGGCAAACATCCCTTTTGCTTTTTCTCTTGACTTCAGTTGTTTTCACTTCACGTTGTTGTTTTCTGCTCCTCTTTAGAAAAACGTTTTTCTCTAGTTCTTTTTCCAGTCTTCTTGTAATTTAAATTTTTGCCCAACACCATAAACCGCATTACTTTTTCAGAGTTAAAGCTGAACTCTTCTTTTCTTTAACCATCACGGCCATCACGTAATAATATTTTTGTAGATATTTTCAACTGGCCATCGAAAGTATTCTCAACTTTACTATAAACCAAGAAGTTTTGCCATAGGGTCATCAACCTCTTTGAACCAAAGTTCTGAAGCCAGCCTCAACCCATCTGTCTGAGTCAAACAGCCACCAAAAGAACTGCTCCTTGTCTGTTACCACAGCCCCTGAAGCATCTCTGTCTAATATTGGCTCTCAACACCACGGCTCGACTGGTTCCCCCTGTTGGACTGCAGTGCAGATCGGAGCCACAAGTGACAGTCTGGGGGCCGTGTTTGTGTCAGTTTAGGACAGGCCATCAACTGGCACAGAAGTAGGCATTTTCCATGTTGCATTGAAGAAGAGTTGGTGTTGCAGGCTTTAACAATCTCAATTCTCATTAGGCTCACTTAGTCACTAATTCAAGAAATTAACACCACATTCATGTCCTCATTCTCTTCAAACTACTTCTCACTATCGCCAAAATCATTCATTTTATAATCCTATTATAGTGTCTTCATCCAGTTGTTTGTGTTACATCATATAATCCATATTATTCATCGTATCATTCATTATTCATATCCATTGTCATTATTGTGCCAAATAAATAATACTTTTCATTTAAGTTGTCAGACAGTGTCCTTTTGAGCTGGAAATAGACGATCACTGTATCGAGAGTTTGCGCTTCAGATGGTGAGACTCAATTCCATCCATCCATTATCTATACCGCCTATCCCTTTCAGGGTTGCGGGGGGCTGGAGCCTATCCCAGCTACAATGGGCGAGAGGCGGGGTACACCCTGAACCAGTTGCCAGCCGATTGCAGGGCGAGACTTGATTCAATTCATTAATTATTATTAAGTAAGCATTGAAGAGAAAAAGAATAAATAAAATGCTTCTGATCTGATCTCTTTTCTCTGCATGAGAGAAATTCCTGTTATACTATAGTAGATTAAAGTATTGTATAGGTAGAGAATGCTAAACTTAAAGTAAAGCTTCCTATCCTGAGCAAAGATGCTTATCCTCTGAAGATGCATAAAATCAGTGTATGACAGATTGAATCTCCAGCCATACACTGTTTCTTCTTTTTCCGAGGCAGTTAAGTTGTGGAAAATGAGACAATAATTAGTGTGATTAATTTCTCCTGAGAGCTATGCTTGAAATTGGTAAGCTTTGGAATTTGAATTGCACATCAAGAAACCCGATTTAAACAATGGAATTTTGTCTTGTAGACACCTTCACAATCCATTAATAGCCAAATCAAATGCAAAAAGCATCCATCTCATTTGAGAGGCAGTGACATTACTAAACTCTACTAAAACATACCAGCTCAGCATTTTCAGTTTCCTTTTGGAACACAGTTACTGTGTACATAGATTATTATTTGTGCTGTCTTGAAAAGCTCTTTTTTACAACATTAAAAAATTATCTGTCCTCATTGCATGTGACTGCCACTATCATAACCTGGTTTTGTGGTAGCAATGTTGTAGAAGAAAGAGGCAGAAGATGGCACCATATAAAATCTAGATTAATGACAGGGATCAAGCTTCAGTGTCAGGCTACATCAATCACCTTATGTTAGCTAAGACTTCAGAAATCATATTGATAATGAACTTAATAATGATGGATGATGTCAAAGATTGTAAATAAAATATATATTAAAAAAACAAGACTTAGATCATCTTTGCACAGGCATCAGAGCGGAGCCATAGGAGGTAGCAGTTGGCAGACACAGAGATTGAATTAATTTTTAATTAAATTTTTCTAAACAGCCACTGCACTTCAGGTGGGAAAACACACTTGTCTTGGTCTTACCAGTGTATAAAGGTGTGCTGTGGTAGCTAGCTTCACATGATAGCCTTATCATATTTCCACTGTGGCGGACACAAACGTAAAGTAAATATCGAACTCAGATTTATATTCCATTACTCCTTCCATAAATAAACATCACTGAGATTTATTGGAACCTGTAAAGCCATGTGGTAGACAGAAGAAGGTATTACTGTTTGGGTTATACTTGCTCACATGTTTCGTGAAGTTTTGATCATGTGATAAATGACTGTCATATCTTTAATAGTTAGTTGGATACACTGAGAAACAGCAGTTGGTTCAGATAAAGAATCAGTCAGGAAACATAGGATACTCACAAAGTTACTCTTGTAACTTAAGTTCACATTCAAACTATCAGTAAAGCTTTATTTCACGCACTGATGCTTAGGAACTGCTGTTACCAACAGAACCCAAAGCAAACTCAGAATCACCGACTGATGCTGTTAGTTTTGGGGATGGATTGAAAGAAATACAAGAGTCACACAACACAGAGCAGATTTTAAATGACTTCTAAGTATACTGCAAATATAGATAGATACTCTTCTGACTGTTTGGTACAACCTTTTCCCAATGTGACTAAAATTTTACTGTGTACAAAGTAAGTTATTTTAATTGAGGAGGCACTAAAATTGCTTTTTTTGCTTTTTTTTTTTTTTTTTGCAATGTCTTATCCAATAGCTGGTGTTTCAAATTTTCACTTTCATGCTCTCTTCCTGGTAACAAATGAATGTTGATGCACAACTAACCCATGTTCAACCCTTAAACCTCAGGTGTCTTGTCCTTTCAGAACAAACACAAGTCAAATGTTTAAGAACAAAGTATCATTAGCCTTGTCGTGAAGTGATTGGAACACGGTTCCCCCAATAGATTGACAAGGAGTACAGGCCTATTCCAGGGAAATTGCTTCTCAAGACATGAGGTCAGTTTATGTAAGCAGACAAAAAATATCATCACAAATTTCCAGTTATGATTTACTTTTAGTGGGACCCAAGAGGCAGTCAATAAGCACAGAAATGACAGGAGCCATTAAACCACAAACAGTGAGAGAAAAATACTAATACAGAAGTAACAATGGAAACAAACAAACGCAATCTTCTAAAATCAAAAACAGCCCTAAACAAAATAATCTACTTCTCTGAGACAAGTGGATCGGAACTAATGAACACTATAGCAAGAAAAACAAAACTAGGAAAACTAGGAAAAAGTCTAGCATGAAACTTGAACAATCTGGTGGTGAGGCATCTCTGCTACACCACTTAAATAGGAAGTTGACCCAGGCCACCCTGCCACAACATTCGTCAAGATCATGTCCGAGGTACAAATAATTTGTACATTGAGTGAATGCATATTTTTTCGGTTCACATAAGCAAATATAGCAATGTGAGTGCAGTCAATTGCGCTGATTACAACCGGACATTGCTGCAAATTGCCTTTTAATGTTGGCCTGTTCACCCACAGTGTAAGGAAACCTGATGTATCGACTGCACGGACGTAATTTTAGGGACATGTCCCCTGCACTTTTTCAAACGCCGTTTTTGTCCCCTGCAGTTTTTACCGTCCAAAAACAATGTTACGCTATATTAAACAAAGACGCGCAAGGCACTAGGACCAAGCAGAAAACGGCCGCTAAAGCTGAAGCCTGTTGAGACCAGAGGGTGCTTTTCATTCCATAAATTGGTCTCCTCGTCTCCTCCACTCGCTTCCTCTCCTCGCGTCTTAGCTCCTCCCAGCGAGGACATGAAAGAGGGATGCGAGGAAGGGACGTGAGGACGGAGGAAACGAAACTCCGAAATGAAAAATCCTCGCTCCACAGCGTCAGTCCGAAGCGACGTCAATTACTGATGACGTTTGCACAGCTGTAAAAGCTGTAAAACGTGGTATTATGGTCAGATCTGCAGTCAGACTGTTCTACTCCTGATTGCTATTGATGACGTTTCAATTATATGCCGTTAGAGGCATAACAGAGGACGGGTGTGCGGTAGATTAAACCAACAGCCTTGTAGCCTTGCTTTAAAAAACTGTAATATACCAAGAATTTTCATTAATTCATTTTCATTCTTGGTGACAGATACAATTGTTAAAAGGACAAAGTTGAAACAAGAATCAAGATTACATTTGTGAAGATCTGCTCCCGCCATGATTCAAACATGTGCCACATACGACACGCCCCTTAAATAATAAAAGACTTCCGCGTAGGCTACACCGGTGTATCCTCACTCTGATCTCCTTCAGAAGCCTCCTCTCTCCTCGCTCCTCGTCTCCTTCAGGTGCATTTAAGCAATTGGAAAATCCTTCATCATGGCGGAGGGGAAACGACTTCCGGGTCGACGAAGGAGAGAAGAGACGAGGAGGCACAATTCAACGTAATGAAAAGCACCCATGGTTGAAAATTCCAATGCGCCGGCTCATTATGCCAACACCTCCCCCCTACTGCGCTGCAACGCCCATCCTGGCGCACCTCTGTACGCCTCGGTCTACCAAAATACCAAATGCCCCGTGCGCCTGCCTGCGCCACTCGAAAATACCACTCCGCAGGCGGTGCAGCCTGCGCCGCGCCAGAGCCCAATATATATAGACGCCTCATTACGTGCTGGAGCGTAATCCAGCGGCGACGCCATATTGGGTGGGTCTCCGCTAGCACCAGAGCCAACTGAAGTCAACGTAAAGAGCGCAACAATGCCCCTATTTTATTTATTTATTTTATTTTATTTAGCTTCCCAGCCCCAGTTACAAGCTTAACAGGGTAGTGTAAGACGCTGGAATGACCTGGACTTTTAAAGCTAACTTTTCCAGGCCTTAAAAAAAAAAAAATGTACTGAGCAGGTATATATGGGAGCTTTTTATGTATGTATGTATGTGTTAAAATCAGTGTATATCACAAACATCAGCAGTTTCAGTCCAGGCTATTATGGAATCTTTGTCATCCTAAAGCTGTGAACAGTTGTTTAAATTTAGATACGTCAGGCCAGACGGTGTGTGTGTGTGTTTGAAAGCAGCAGTGGACTGTGGGCTGACACACATGGTGAGTTGGCCAAAAAGAAAAAACCTTCCTCGTTTCGACAGTTTGTTTTGGTGAAGTTTTATTCCGACACATATGAGTAAAAAACTTACTCAAAGTTTAATACGCATGTCAACAGGTTATGCGAGATGTCTGGTTTTTGTGCGTGTGTTGTGTGCGCGCGCACGTGTGCATGTGCCTGTGCTTAACTTTACATTAAAAAAAATCAGCGCACAAAAACAAAAATGAAGAAATTCTTGTGTTATTGGTGTGTACAGAAGGGCCATGATTGTGTGTGTGTGTAAGAGAGAGAGAGAGAGAGAGAGAGAGAGAGAGAGAGAGAGAGAGAGAGAGAGAGAGAGAGAGAGAGAGAGTCAGTTCCAATGAAGCGTCAGTCAGTTTCTCAATACCAAGTACGCCAAGTTCGGACTTACGAACTTGGCAGTTCGGACTTAGCAAGTTCGACTTGGGAGTACAGTCTCTCCTGGACGGGAGGACGCAGGACCGTCATTCTGCAATTGGGACAGCAGCATACTTGATGACGTTAGCAGGACGACACATCTCCGAAAACTTTGGAGCAAATTTTAAACTACGTGTGAGGAATCGACCACGGATTTTAAGTTTTAACATCCACTTTCTCACATAAAATAATCTTAAAACCACATTCTATACTACTAAAACAGCAGTATTTCCAAACTTGTAATTTATAGTTGTGAGTCCTCTCCTCCGGCATCGTTGCGACGAAATGCATTCTGGGATACGTGGTTGCCCCAAGTCCGCACAAGTCACCATCCGATGCATCCTCGATAAAGTGGGAGGGGCAAGAACACATCCGGGTATTTGAGTGTACTTGTCGAGATGCAGACTTGAGAATTGGAACAGTACTTGGACTCAGAGTGATGACGTTTCTCAAGTACACAAGAACACAAGTACAGAGAAGAACGCATATTGAGAAAGGCTATATGTCTATGGTTGATGCGGCCGACGGAGGAGCCTCCGCGTCCTCCGTGGGCCGCGTAGGAAGGATCCTCCGAAGGATGCAGCCCCTGAATTGGGACACAGCCTATGGTTTAGACCGCTCACACGCTCCTCGATTGGCTCTGCCGTTTCTGTGTGATTGGCCGTCCCCCCCGTCACTCAATCAGGTTGTAAACCGCCAGGATCACGTCAGCAAGACGGATTGTAATATTAGAGATTTAATTTACACTAACGTTTGATTTATGTCTGTGTGCGTGTCCATGTGCTATCTATGTTGTGAATCGCGTGTGTGCGTGCGGCGTGCCTCCGTGTGTGTGTGTGTGTGTGTGTGTGTGTGTGGGGGGGGGGGGGGGGGGGGGGGTAAATCGGCGCAGCCAGGATGTCTAAAAAAAGAAGAGTGGACATTAGAGACTTCTTTAGAAGTCAAAGTGTAAATTGCTCAAATTACACCTATCCTGCAACACCTTCACTTCACCTCCCAATAAAGCAGCATCCACTGCAAGATCGTCCTCATCAAAGCTCTCAATAATCTTGTAAAGTGTCTGTGAGTTATGAAGTGCTGATAAATAAAATGTATCACTGTAGAACCTCAACAATGCAGAGATTTTTTTAAAAAACAAACTTATATTTAATGCCAAAGAGATAGCCTACACTTTTAAAATGAGGTCTGTTTACCATATATTCCAAAAATAAGTGTGAAGCTCACTAACAATGTGACACACAATTAATACTAATCCATCAGTGCCATCCACCACTCTGTATCATTTGAAGATGGAAGTATGATATATGAATATTGTGCATACAGTAGTAGGCCTAACAGCTCACTAAAGGAACACATGTATAACACTGCAGACTTGGGTGTTTATGATTACACGGGTCTATAAGTCTGATATGTGATGACATTAAATGTATGAAATCAATCTGGCTTCAATTCACCACCTTACCATCTGCACCAGTTCCCCCTGTCTCCAAAATGTTCGTACGCAAGCATCAAAGTTGGCGTACCAGTGCGCACACTCTCACACTAAGTTTATTTTTATAAATCACAACCTTTGCATAGGAAGTTGCGTATGCAACTTTCAAGCCCCGTTTTGTGCGTAAGTAAGTTTTATAAATGAGGCCCCTGGAGTTTTTTTAGGCTCTCTTCCACTCTGACTGATGACATCACCCACTTTGACAGGAACATTCCGTGCAATACACACCCATTATAATCTCAAAATTTCTCGCAAAACAATCATGGTCATTGAACAGTGATTGATCAAAAACCCTATCTATCAAAACATGGAGTAATACACCAATACCCAAGACTTGTGTCTGCAATTTAAAGTTTAAACGGAGTCTCTAGGTGAAAGTATGCCAAAGCAGTAGGCAGTAGGAAAAGTCCAATGATTTGTTAGTTTTTTGACCTCCTCCCATTCATTCTTTATGGGAAATTTATCGCAGTTTGTCGCGTTGTAAGCTATGTAAGCTATTTTATAGCTGTAGGGGCACAGGGCTCAGTGCGATTGCCCCGTGGCTCTAATAATAAGAAGAAAATCATGCAGGATAGCAATAGCTCGGGGCTTCACCCCATGGCCCTAATAACTGAAATGTCACAGGATAGGACTTTTTACATTTGAAATGCAGAAACATATACATTTCTGAGAAAATGCAGCATGTTGGTTTTGAAGTACAAATAACACGCAAAATTATATCAAAATTGTTGCCGCCAAAAGGAAACTATTGCCTACATTCTTGTTAATCTGTGTTCATCTCAAAAAGGATTCAAATATCTTCGTCAGACATGTCAGCCATTTCTGTTGATTGTAGTTGCACACATGATTTGGAAGTTGTGGGAAGAGATGCAGAGGTGGTGTCATCTGCTGCAACATGCCTGGGTTCCTCTGATGCCAGCCCTGTGTACTGGTTGCTCATCTGGTGTAGCCTGGTTGCAATGTTGGATGGGATAATCACAAGTTCAAAGGGCCAATTTTCGATAAAGTGAGACTCCATATCCTCTGCATCTTTGAATTGCTCCTTATCCATAGGTTTGAAGTAGGCTTCAAGCACAGATGGTGGCAGAGTAACATGGGTTTCCTCTTCACTCTCAGACTGTACAACCAGTGTGCCAGACACAGTTTGTGCATATGAAGTGCTTTTTTGCAGGAAGTAGCACCTGTCACATCTGTGGTGTTTGGCTTTAGGACTGAAAGAGGTCTTGTTGCTGTTACAGTGCTTGTACCATCTTATGTCATCTAGTTTAATGCGTATAGTTTCCCCTTGAATGTTCTGCAGACAGACTGGTTTGTGGTCTTCAGGGAGGTCAAAAACAGATGTTGGCACATTGACACTGCTGATCTTTGTGATGGTGGTGTTTCTTGTACTAGTTAGGCACAGCAAGGTTGATTTCCAGGTTGACAGATTCGTGATCTTGTATGATTTTCCAGTGCTGATGCTGTTAATGTGGTTATCATATAAGAACATTTTAATTTTATTTGTGGTGTCTGCAACATATGCAGTACGGACCTCCATCTCTGTGCCATACACTGGTACCATGTCTGTGCTCGTGCTTTGTGTGAGTATCTTCACATGAATTTCTCCAACCTGCAACAGAAACAGATTAAAATGTAAATAAAAAGGTCTGTAGGGATTATGTATATGTGGTTGTCTATCAATATTTGCCGATTTTAACTTGTGTGGTGCAAAGGATATTATTAAATTACAAACAATATAGTAATGTGATGGGCTGCGCGGTGGAGCAGCAGGTAGTGTGCGTGCCTCACAGCAAGAGGTTGATTGGTAACTCTAAATTGCCCCTAGGTGTGAGTGTGAGTGTGAGTGTGAATGGTTGTGTGCATGTGCCCTGCGATCGGCTGGCGACCGGTCCAGGGTGTACCCCGCCTCTCGCCTGTTGAGAGTGGAGATAGGCTCCGGCCCCCCCGTGACCCCGAAAGGGATAAGCGGCATAGAAAATGGATGGATGGATGGATGGATGGATGGATGGATGGATGGATGGATGGATAGTAATGTGATACCTGTAAATATTTTATCATGGTGTACTGGACAGTATCTATGTAAATTGTGCTAAGGTACAGGAGTTGAATGGGTATGTATTATGTTCTTTGAAACTTTCTTTACAAAAACACAAACAAAATGTTACAGTCATATGTAGAACATATTCAATTAATTGTGTTTTTTTTTATAATATGGATAGTATCATGTTTGTCATAGGTTTGAATGTGTTCAGTAAGTTCATAGTAATGTTTGTATGGATGGAACTTCAGTCAGCAGTTGCTCTGCTTAGAGTTGTTCCGGTCAGTTACAGTTCAACATAAGACAACAAAAGATTTTCCTGAAATAAGTGGTAAAGGTGATTAAGATTAAGATAAGATAGATTTAAGATTTATACTTTATTAATCACAGCACACACATGCTACAGGGAGGAGGAGACTGTACACACGCCATGCTTTATGTGAAATTATTTTTCCGCGTTTGACCCATCCTCAGTCCGTTGTTCCTCCGCAGCAGACCAGGAGCGGTGGGCTGCCAGCTGCCAGCCGATGCCGGTGCCCGCGCCCGGGGACCCATCCTTTTTCGTCACCGTTGGTCAGGTGGTGATCTTCTTGCATGTTTTTAGTGGGGGTTATTGAGGAGGAAACCCTGGGTGAACACGGGGAGAACATGCAAACTCCACACAGAAAGGCATTAACATTATTATTATTATTATTATTATTATTATTATTATTAGAATGTTGATAGATTTTCTTTATGTATCAATACGACATGTATGTATGAAGTGTTTTGGTTCATTTTACTTTGTGGTAAGTGTAGTAGTTTAGTATAAATGCATTATATTTAGCAGAATGGGAATTTTATACTGTGATCGACTGGCAACCCGCTGACAGCTGGGATAGGCTCCAGCCCCCACCCCGCAACCCCGAAAGGGATAGGCGGTATAGAAAATGGATGAATAGATGGAATTTTATAAAATTTGAAAAAATTCCTTTGATGTAGAAAATGTAGTCACTTTGATAAAAAGACAGTTGCATGAACTACAAAATGTTGCAAGCACAAGAAATCACAAATTTATCATTGTTTTAAGAGCTTACTATTTTTTGCCATTTAATGTATATTTTAACATTTTATTAATATGTTCAAATAATTGACATAATATCAAACATTTATAATTTCCTAACTGATACTCTCATGAGGATTCAGAGCAGAACATACCGTTTGGAAAGGTTGAAGTGTTCCAACTTGTTTCAGTGTGAGTTTTTGGTGTGCTGGTGGTTTCTTGTTGGGGAAGTCAAGGTCTGTCACAGACAGAGCAGTGTGACGGTAGGCAAGGAGGTCATAGTTGTCTTTCTTGGTGTGTGGTCCACTGAAGGCTGCAAAACAATACAAATATTTATTTATTTTGTTTTCATTTATATAGTGGCACAGATAATTTCATTTTCAAAATTTTCCAGGATATCCAAATAATATTATGGTTAATGTCATAAGCAAAAGTAATTGCTATGAACTGCTGATTCTTTATTAATAATCACGGTTGTGGGACTTCTGGTTAGCCCCGGCCCAAAATGGCAGCGTAGAGAATTCGCTCCCGATCAGCACTCGATAAAATCCCCTGTACTCGACAACCCCGATAGGAAAAGACAATTTTAAACGGAGATGGAAAGGGGTGGTAGAGCGAGAAGACAAAAAAAACAAAAAAACACGAGAAACCAACCAGAAATGACCGAACACGGAGACAACTCGGCAGGCACGGACTCTGACCGTGAGGAAGAACACATGGAGACCGACACGGCTATGCTAATAAGAACGGGACTGGAAGACATCTCCAAAGAAATAAAAGAATTCAAAACCAATCTGAAAGCTGAGTTCACAACATTCAAGGAAGAGATAAAAAAGGGAAATGAAAGAAGAACTCGAGGGTTTTAAAAAGGACGTGAATCAATGCCTCACAGAGACAATGACAGAGCTAACTACACAAGACAAGAGAATCGCAGAGGCAGAAGAGAGAATCGAAGAGATGGAAAACTGGAACCTAGAGGCAGAAGAGGCCCTACTCCAATCTTTGAAACAACAGAAAATACTACAGGACAGACTGACAGACCAAGACGGAAGAAGCCGACGGAATAACATCCGCATCTTTGGCCTGAAAGAGGGAACAGAGGGCAACTCACTGGCACAGTTCATTGAAAAACTCCTGAAACAAGAGCTGCCGCTGCCAACGAACATGGAGCTACAAATACAACGGGCACATCGAGCTCTAGTGCCGAAACCAGATGCGGTTAAACCCCCGAGATCGATCGTGGTGAACTTTCTTCAATACACGGTAAAGGAGACTGTACTGAAGGAAGCCTGGAAGAAAAAGATCCACTATCAAAACCAAGCGCTTTATTTCGACCAAGACTACCAAGAAAAGAATACAACGGTATCAAAAAAGCATTAAAAGAGAAGGGAATACGCTTCCAGACACCCCTGACGAAAATGAGGATCCACTGGGAAACAGGACCGCAGACGTACGATAGCGCACAGGAGGCTGCAGAGGAGCTGCTCAGGAGGGGAATCACGGCGGGGTCACCGGGAAGAGACGCAGCCAAGACGGGGATCGAGGAGCGGCTACAATGGGCGCTACCGTGGCAACACACCGGGAACCCAGCAGATACTGCTGCGCGAGCCAAGAAAAAACTTTAAGACTTTCAGCGGAAATGAGGGTCTAAGGTATGTGAGAGCATTCAGACAGTCAAGAGACATGAAAGGACAGACCCGAATTTATTTAACTTAAAACTGGTCATGATCAATCTTCAGGTATTTTATCTGATTGGTGAGAATATATTTTCTCTTAATGCAAAGACCAAACCCTCCTAGAGAGGGGCCCCCATACACAGTGGGATATTCCCCTCAACCCACGCAGGTAGCGTGGGAGGCAAGCACATGGACACATGCCTACCTTTGGGAGTCAAACTGTTCTACGTTCTATATCAGACAGCTGTGTTCTATAAAGTTGTTGTTATTGGTTACTATGGCTACGTTACGGATCCAATGAGTAAACATCTTAAATATGAGTAATATCTCACTAGTGTCGCTAAACATCAATGGGTTAAATAATCCAGTCAAGAGAAGCAAGGTAATCTTGAAAATGAAAAAAGTCAAAGCACAAATCATTTTCCTCCAAGAAACCCACTTATCCAAGGAAGAACATGAAAAGCTAAAGAGATTTGGTTACAGAAAATCTTACTACAGTACATGCAGTCAAAGACAGAAAAGAGGGGTCGCTATAATGATACAGAACGCAGTAAACTTTGAATGCTTGAAAGAAATCTATGATGATGAAGGACGATATGTTACTGTGGTGGTGACAGATATGCCAACCCAGGCCTTGATTGGCAATTTAAAACTCATGAAGTCACTACAAGAAGAGACAGATCCAATAACACTACACACACTGACTATTTGGTTTGAGTTTATCAGACGACATAACTTAGAAAGAGATGTAAAATTGTTAAAATGGTTTGCCTATGATGATGGGTTTGAGCCAGGTGTAAATGACTCCAACTTTAGAGACTGGAGCAGGAAAGGGCTCACAGCAATATGTAAACTAATGAGAAATGGACACATAATGAGCTTCCAAGAACTGAAAACGAATTATGGCCTTGAAAACAGAGACCATTACAGGTTTCAACAGCTGCAGGACTATTTTATAAAGGACATACAAACTGGGAAAAACTTAAACGGTGTATTGGATGTAATGATCAAGACCTAAAGTGGAATCAAGCTGAGAACAGTGTTGGTGCTGTACCAAAACTTAAGAAACTCAGAAGACATCTCTACTATGTACATTAAAGAGAAGTGGGAGAATGAATTGAAGATTAACATTTCTACAGAGGAATGGCACAATATGTGTGCAGCACAGCACACAACGACAAATTTAAGAATATGGTGAGAATTCGGATGGAAGAATCTGACCCGTTTTTTCATTACCCCCAAATTAAAAAGTAAACAAACAGGTTCCCAACCCTTATGCTGGCGTACATGTGGAGAAAGAGAAGCGAACCATACCCACATCTTCTGGGGATGTCAGAAGCTTGACCCGTTCTGGGAAAATGTACACAGTGTAATTAAGGATATACTGGGTTACGAAATACCAAAAGAGTGTAGTGTTATGTACCTTGGGAACTCGAATAATTTTGTCCTAGTCAAAGATAGATATTTAATAAAAATATTACTGATCACTTGTAAAAAAAAACTATAACAAGAAGATGGTACAAGACCGAGCCACCAGTTGTGAATGAATATAAAATATATAAAAGAAATAGAGAGAATGACATATAGACTTAAAATGAAGGAAGATGTCTTTTTGACTAAATGGGAGAAGTGGTCACGATGGAGAAAACTTGAAAATTTGTTTTATTCATATTCTTTTCTCTTGGATATGCATACAATGTAAATTAACAATGGACATGTAGCCACGACTGTTGTTCTTTGTTTTCCTTCTCTTATTAGTTATTTATATATATATGCATATGTATGTGTGTGTGTGTGTGTGTGTGTGTGTGTGTGTGTGTGTGTGTGTATATATATATATATATATATATATATATATATATATTTTTTTTCTTCTTTTGGTGCTCCACAAAAAGAATGTGATGCATGGATCCATACATATACCTTGTTGCTCATATTGTGGATTTGAAAATTTCAATAAAAATCTAAGTTACAAAAAAAAAATAATCACGGTTGTGAGGTCCTGCTCTGCAGTAGCCCAAATTAGGCACAATGTAGGGTATTAGTTTGAAAAAGTTTATAAAACATCACAGGAATAATACACAAAAACATCCATACAATGGTAATAGCTATTGTCAATTATGTGTACTATTTATGTCAATGTAAATTAAGTCATTGTGAAATTTTTCATTATTAATTTTTGAATATGAATAAGAATCACTCCTTACATTTGCACTGTCTATAGCCACTGGTTTGTCTTATTTATGAGCATATGGACTTGACTGAAAAATAGAATAAAAGTTTAGATTATTGGACTTCAGTTTTTCGTTGTTCCTGTGTTGTGTTGTGTTGTGTTGTGTTGTGTTGTGTTGTGTTGCGTTGTGGTACGTTTACATGCACACTAGTGATCCAAGTACTGCGAGAAACCGGGTAGTGTTACTGTATGTGGCTGATCTAGGATTTTTCCAAGTAAGGGGCCATCAAGGGGCCACATTTCTCACAGAGGGGCCAAGTATTTGTCCAAAATGCATGCAGTCACATTTATGATAAAGCACACCCAGTCACACCTTTTTCAAACATTTAAATTAAAAAAGTGTAGACAGTAAAATTAATTTTCAATTTCACATTTGAGGATGTGAGGAACTTCAAAGGAATCGTATTCAAAAACTTGTTTAACCTTTTTTGTTGATCAGAGAAATCACCAACACTGTCAGTTTGAGAACATCTCTCTCACACAGTACCATGCGAGCGACTTAAGGCAGAGGCAAGATCCAGGCAATACGGCTCTAAACTCACTATACAAGTAACTACTGTACATTTGGCTCATCTCAAAAGAGCATAATTCTGACGGGAACTGAAACGTCTCACAAATTCAGTCATATCTAAAGACTTTGCCCGTCGGGACTCAATGCTCAGGACCCCAAGGTGATTCAAACGACCATCTGCCATTGTTGTTCTAAGTTTATTTTTAATTAAACTTAGGGCTGAAAAGCTCTGCTTACATGAGGCATTGCTCATGGTGTAGTGTAATTTTTTCTAACAGATATGTGATGATGATATGTATCCACTGAAGCAATAGAACATAGTGTTATAATCAATGGTAGCAAATGACTGAAGAAAATAGATTTGTTGAGCCTGGTATTATAGTACCTCTGATGAAGTGTGTTATTGTGATGCATTGCCCTCAGAATGACACCTAGCTCATATACTGAGCTAGCATCTGTGATACACTGTGACAGAGGGCGGAGTGATCATGGATATGACAGAAGGAGAATGCTCGTAGTCTGAGATTTTGAGATCCACCTCGTGGCCTTGCAGGTGTTCGGGCAGCTGCTACTCTGTGTGCCCTAACATACCCTTGCTGTCCTGAAGTAACCTTAAAGCATGTATTCTTTATAATTGTGTGTTTACTATAATCACTGATGGATTGAAAGTTCTCATAATCACTTTATGTGCACATAATGACCAAAGTATTGTTTTTATGCTTTCTGTTATACACTCTGTGCCTGCAATAAAGTTGTAAACCTTTTTTATTTTAGTATGGAAAAGCCTAAAAGATAATGATGTAATTTGGAAAGAATAGAGAGAAAATAAAGAGAATACATCCTTGGGATGCACCTTTGATGCAACAATGCAAATCTGGGAAAGATAGGGGATTTAAGGTCAGAGTGGCCGCCCTGAGATGACCTAATGGTGTAAAATGAGATGTAACTTACAAAAAAGAAAAGATGCCCAGGGGTGTGGTAAACACCTAGCTGAAGTGTATAAAAGACAGAGCACTGACCATTGTAAGTCGGAGTTTGTCAGGATTGCACTCTGTGTGTTTCTGAACGTGTTGCCCTTTATTGCCGGTAATAAAGTACTTTGCTCCTCGGACTTCTGACTCCTGAAGAGTTTTATTCGACAACTTTTTATTTTTATTCGACACCTTTTTATCTTTATTGGACACCTTGTTATTTTTACACTTTTTTATCTTTATTGGACTTTTTTTTTTTTTTTTTTAAAGGAAGATGTCTCTGAAATAATTGGACAGCTGTTGTATGTATGTTCAGTCTGATAACCGTACTTAATAAAAAACTGAGGTGGACTTACTTAAGTCCTTCTTTACATTTGTGAGTTTCATTGCAGTCTTGTGGACAGCCGCTTGTTCAAAATTTTCGTGTTTTTCAGGTGCGAAGACGACTCCTTTGTGATATTCGTCACGTGCGTTTTGTAGTGTGCAAATAAAGTACTTTGAGTTTTTAGCCGAAATTTTGATGGGACTGACGCTGTGAAGCACTCACTACGCTATCAACGTCCTCTTCGTCCTTTAATTTTTGAACTTTGGCTGGAGTTGCCATGATGAGAATGTTGTATGTTTCACAAATATTCTTTCGCTTCTGTCCTTCTCCTTCTTTGAGTTTTAGTGACGGCCGGCAAACCGATTTATATGCGGATTACTGCCACCTACTGGACTGCAAATGTGTCACAGTAGATTGACAGGAGGAAATACATTGCAATTTCTTTATTATTCCTGCTGCTTTTAAATAATTAATTAGAACACTGCAGATTATCTGTAGTGTCTGTGGACATAACTGCAGTCCACACAACACTAGTGGACACGTGGACATGCCTGGACATACCTGTTACCTGCTGGTTATATTAGCAGGGACATTACGGACACATTAGGTAGCACAACTAATTGTCACACAAGCAGGCAGGGACCCTGTGCAGCACCCTAGCAACTTCCCTGAGCACCCTAGCAACTGCCTAACAGCACTTTTAGCAGCCACTCAGAACATTATCGCAACTGCCTAGTGTAGCGCTCTCTCTCTCTCTCTCTCTCTCTCTCTGGAGAGAGAAAGCAGCTGAAAGCAGCTGGACCAGATTCTGTCTCCCCATCCGCCTTGAAGCACTGCGCTGATCAGCTGTCTCCAGTGTTCACAGACATTTTTAACATTTTTAACCTGGACCCCCTGCAGTTTGCCTACAGAGCCAACAGGTCTTAGATGATGCAGTCAACTTGGTCCTCCACTTCATCCTCCAGCACCTGGACTCTGCAGAAACCTACTCTTGGATCCTGTTTGTGGATTTCAGCTCTGCTTTTAATACCATCATCCCAACTCTGCTTCAGGAGAAGCTCTCCCAGCTGAGCGTGCCTGACCCCACCTGTAGGTGGATTACGGACTTCCTGTCTGACAGGAAACAGTGCGTGAAGCTGGGGAAACATGTCTCCGACGCAAAGACTATCAGCACCGGATCCCCTCAGGGCTGCGTTCTTTCTCCTCTGCTCTTCTCCCTGTACACCAACAGTTGCACCTCCAGTCACCAGTCCATCAATCTTCTGAAGTTTGCGAACACCACCCTGATTGGACTCATCTCTGATGGCGACCAGTCCGCCTACAGGTGGGAGGTTGACCATCTGGTGACCTGGTGCAACCAGAACAACCTAGAGCTCAACGCTCTAAAGACAGTGGAGATGGTTGTGGACTACAGGAAGAACTCAGCCTCACCTGTCCCCATCACCCTCTGTGACTCCACCATTGAAACTGCGGAGTCTATCTGCTTCCTGGGAACTATCATCTCACAGGATCTCAAGTGGGAGCCGAACATCAGCTCCCTCATCAAGAAAGCACAGCAGAGGATGTACTTCCTACGGCAGCTGAAGATTTTCAATCTGCCAAAGATAATGATGGTGCACAGCCATCACTGTGATTCCTCACCTCCTCCATCACCATCTGGTATGCTGCTGCCACCGCCAAGGACAAGGGCAGACTGCAGTGCGTCATTAGGACTGCAGAGAAGGTGAACGACTGCAATCTCCCATCTCTTCAGGGCCTGTACGCCTCCAGGACCCTGAAGCGTGCAGGAAAGACTGTGGCTGATCCCTCCCACCCAGGACACAAACTCTTCGAGACACTCCCCTCTGGCAGGAGGCTGTGCTCCATCAGGACCAAAACCTCACACAGCAAGAACAGTTTTTTCCCGTCTGCTGTCAGTCTTATCAACAAGGCCCGGAACCCCCCTGGCACTCTTTACACTGCACCTCTGCCTCTACTTGTCACATTGACATTGCCATAACTCTATGCGTTACATTAACACTCTGCTCTTCTGAAAAACACAGACTGTGTTAAAAAAAAAAAAAAAAACAGACTTGTGTAGATATATTTATATTGTTACATTTTTTTTTTTACTTTTTAAATAGCTTCTTCTTAATAGATGTGTCATGCACCAACCTCACCAAAGCAAATTCCTCATGTGTAAAATTGCATTTGGCAATAAAGCTTTTTCTGATTTCTGATTTTTTTTGCTAGTAATGACTCCGTCTGTCATTTGCACCATCACTGTTGTGACATTCAGATTGATACAGAAGTTGATGTATGTTGTTGTCGTTCTTGGAGTTTCCTGGAGTTTCCTGGAGTTTTGTAACTACAACACAAGCAGGGCTTTGATCAAAACTGCTGGTATAGCATACATGTTGTTGCTAGAGTCATGTGTAATACTGTGTTTAGTTTTGGCCAAAGTGAGACCTGGCTAGAGGCCACAATAGAGCCTAATGCCAAAGAGCAGTTGGATCATCTCCTGTTGCCAGTGTCACTCAGCTTGATTTGTGAGAGTTTATCCAGTGTTTTTGTTTTCACCTGGTATTTTTTGATTTATGTTGTGTTCACATTCTATGTCTTGCAATAAAGAAATCTAGAAATAAATAAATCCTGGATTGATTAGTTGTGTTTTCGGTGTCTGTTGCCTGTGTGCATACAGTAACAAAAGGAATATCCTACAATACAATATCCTATAATGACAAAGTTAAAAAGGTTTTGTTATTGTTTTTTTGTTTTGTTTTTGTTTTGTTTTTTTACATTTTTGCAAATTTACTAAAAATAACACACTGAAATATTGCATATACATAAGTACACTCTTTGCTATGACACTGAAAGTTGAGCTCAGGTGTATCCTGTTTCCACTGATCATCCTTGAGATGTTTCTACAACTTGATTGGAGCCTGCCTGTCGAAAATTCAATTGATTGGACATGATTTGGAAAGGCACACACCTGTCTATGTAAGGTTCCACTGTTGACAGTGCATGTCAGAGCAGAAACCAAGCCATGAAGTCAAAGAAATTGTCTGTAGACCTCAGAGACAGGATTGTAGGGAGGCCCAGATCTGGGGACAAGTACAAAAAAATTTTCACACCATTGAAGGTCCCGAAGAGCAAACTGGTCTCCATCATTTGTATATGGAAGAAGTTTGGAACCACCAGGACTCTTCCTAGAGCTGGCCACCAAGCCAAACTGAGCAATCAGGGGAGAAGGGCTTTGGTCAGGACGGAGACCAAGAACCCGAAGGTCACTCTGACAGAGCTCCAGCGTTCCTCTGTGGAAATGGGAGAACCTAACAGATGGACAACCATCTCTGCAACACTACCTGTCTACTACTCTACTCAGTAAAAGGCACATGACAGCCTGCCTCGAGTTTGCCAAAAGGCACCTAAAGGACTCTCAGACCATGAGAAACAAGATTCCCTGGTCTGATGAAACCAAGATTTAACTCTTTGGCCTGAATGCCAAGCGTCACATCTGGAGGAAAGCAGGCACCTCTCATCACCTGTCTGATACCATCCCTACAGTGAAGCATAGTGGTGGCAGCATCATGCTGTGGGGATGCTTTTCAACGGCAGGAACTGGGAGACTAGTCAGGATCGAGGGAAAGATGAGTGGAGCAAAGTACAATTCAATTCAATTTATTTGTATAGCACCAAATCACAACAGAAGTTGTCTCAGGACACTTTCCATATAGAGCTGGTACAGACCAAGCTCTTTTATCTACAGAGAACCAATAATTCCCCCATGAGCAAGCACTTGGCAACAGTGGCGAGGAAAAACTTCCTTTTAACAGGCAGAAACCTCGGGCAGAACCAGGCTCTGGGTGGGCGGCCATCTGCCTCGACCGGTTGGGTGAGAGAGGGAGAGCAAGCGAGGGAGAGTGAGACAGACAGACAGACAGACAGACAGACAGACAGACAGACAGACAGACAGACAGACAGAAATGCAGTCAGAGAGAGAGAGAGAGAGAGAGAGAGACAGAGAGAGACAGAGACAGAGAGACAGACATGCAGTCACAGTAACAGTGACAGTGGATGTAATAATAGCAGTAGCAGTTGCAGTGGATGTCAGGCAGGGCCAAGGCAGGAGATGCAGCTGAAATCCACAATCCAGATTCAGACACTGTGGAACCTGCAAGACGACAAAGCACAGAGACTCCAGGGAAGGAGCTAAGTTAGTAACACGTCGTGGTAGGACATGAAAGCATGCCCTATAGAGCTGTACCAGCTCTATATGGAAAGTGTCCTGAGACAACTTCTGTTGTGATTTGGCGCTATACAAATAAAATTGAATTGAATTGAATTGAATAGATGGAGAGGGACAGAAGGACAGAGGAGATCGGTGTATCTTTGGAGGTCCCCGACACTCTAATCCTATAGCAGCATAACTAGGGGCTGGTCCAGGACAAGCCTTAGCCAGCCGTAAATATAAGCTTTATCAAAAAGGAAAGTTTTAAGCCTACTCTTAAATGTAGAGACAGTGTCTGCCTCCCAGTCAAAGACTGGAAGATGGTTCCACAGAAGAGGAGCTTGATAGATAAATGCTCTGACTCCTGTTCTGCTTTTTGAGACTTTAGGAACCATAAGTAGACCTGCATTCTGGGAACGCAGTGTTCGAGTGGGGCAATAAGGTACTATGAGCTCTTTAAGATAAGAAGGTGCCTGGCCATTTATGGCTTTGTAAGTAAGAAGGAGAATTTTAAATTCTGTTCTAAACTTTACAGGGAGCCAGTGCAAAGTGGCTAGTGCTGCAGCGTTCTGGAGCAACTGGAGAATATTCAGCAACAAATTTGGGCAGCCTGATAGTAAGGAATTGCAATAATCCAGCCTCGAAGTTCTGAATGCATGGATTAGTTTTTCTGCATCTTTTTGAGACAAAATATGCCTGATTTTTGCGATATTACGTAGGTGAAAAAAGGCCTTGAAATTTGTTTTACATGGGAGTGAAAGGACATGTCTTAGTCAAAGATTACTCCCAGATTCTTTACAGTGGTTCTGGAGGCCAGCGCAATGCCATCCATAACTGCTATGTCATCAGAAAGTGACTTTCTAAGATGTTTAGGGCCTACTACTATAACTTCAGTTTTGTCCGAGTTTAGCATCAGAAAATTGCAGGTCATCCAGTCTAGTTGTAGTCTAGTTAACTGACTGGTTTCTTCCAGCTTTATTGATAGATATAGCTGGGTATCATCTGCATAGCAGTGAAAATTTATTGAGTGCTTCCTGATAATCTTACCTAAAGGAAGCATATATAAGGTGAATAGAATTGGTCCAAGCACAGAACCCTGCGGAACTCCATAGCTAACTTTAGTGAGCACAGAGGAGTCGTCATTAACGCGTACAAACTGAGAGCGATCTGACAAGTAGGATTTAAACCAGCTTAGCGCAGTTCCCTTAATGCCAATGAAGTGTTCCAGTGTCTGCAATAGGATGCCATGGTCAATGGTGTCAAATGCAGCACTAAGATCCAATAAGACTAGTACAGAGACAAATCCTTTATCAGATGCAATTAGAAGGTCATTTGTAACTTTAATCAGTGCTGTCTCTGTGCTATGATGCACTCTAAATCCTGACTGGAAGTCCTCAAATAAACTATTATTGTTTAGAAAGTCGCACAGCTGATTGGCAACTGCTTTCTCAAGAGTTTTTGAGAGAAAGGGAAGGTTGGATATCGGTCGATAGTTGGCTAAAACCCCTGGATCAAGAGTAGGCTTTTTAAGTAGCGGTTTTATCACAGCTACTTTAAAGGACTGTGCTACGTAGCCTGTTGATAAAGACAGATTGATCTCTAATGTCTAATACTGAAGAGTCAATTAGAGGTAATACTTCTTTAAACAGCTTAGTCGGGATAGGATCTAAAATAATTGAGTAACAGTTTCTACGGTTCCTGTGTTTGAAGACAAAACAGTACCCGTTGACGGCAGGAGCCGATGAATTCTGTCTCTAATAGTTAGGATTTTATCATTAAAGAAGCTCATGAAGTCATTACTGTTCAGAGCAAAAGGAATACATGGTTCAACAGAATTATGGCTCTCTGTCAGCCTGGCTACAGTGCTGAAGAGAAACCTGGGATTGTTCTTATTTTCCTCTATTAGTGCAGAGTAATAGGCTGCCCTGGCACTGCGGAGGGCTTTCCTGTATATTTTAAGACTGTCTAGCCAGGCGAACCGAAATTCTTCCAAATTTGTAAAACGCCATTTCCTTTCTATTTTCCGTGAAGTTTGCTTTAATTTGCGGGTTTGAGGAGTATACCATGGAGCTAACCTCCTCTGTTTAATTTTTTTCTTTTTTAGGGGAGCAACAGAGTCAAGTGTCATACGCAATGAACCTGTAGCACGATCAACCAGGTAGTCAATCTGGGAGGGACTAACGTTAGCATAGGAATCCTTTGTTGTATTGAAACATAGCATTGAATTAAATACTGATGGGATCATATCCTTAAATTTAGCTACAGCACTATCAGACAGGAGTCTGGTATAAGAATTTTTGCCTACTGGCTGGTAGTCTGGTAATATAATTCAAAAGTTATTAAATGATGGTCCGATAAAAGAGGATTCTGTGAGGAGACTATTAAGTCTTTGATTTCAATGCCATATGTCAGAACAAGGTCGAGGTTGTGGTTAAAACAGTGAGTTGGTTCATGTACATTCTGATGGAAGCCAACTGAGTCTAATACTGAGATAAAAGCAGTGCTAAGGCTGTCATTATCAACGTCGACATGTACATTAAAGTCACCTAAAATAATTACTTTATCTGCTTTAAGGGCTAAACCTGATAGAAACTCCGAGAACTCAGCTATAAATTCGGAGTAAGGACCAGGAGAGCGGTATACGATAACAAATAAAACTGGCTACACTGTTTTCCATTTTTCATGAGAAAGAGTGAGAACAAGGCTTTCAAATGAGTTATAAGTATACGGAGAGATCCTTGATGGATACCTGCTTCAGACCGCAGACTGGGGCAAAGTTTTACCTTCCAACAGGACAACGACCCTCAGCATACAGCCAAGACAACGGAGTGGCTTTGGGCCAAGTCTGTGAATGTCCTTGAGTGGCCCAAATAGAGCCCAGACTTGAAACTGATTGAACATCTCTGGAAAAAAAACAGAAAATAGCTGTGCAGCAACGCTCCCCATCTAACCTGACAGAGCTTGAGAGGATCCGCAGAGAAGAATGGGAGAAATACCATAAATACATGTGTGTCAAGCTTGTAGCATCATACCCAAGAAGACTTGAGGATGTAATCACTGTCAAGGGTGCCTCAACAAGGTAGTAAAAGAGTAAAGGGTGTGAATACTTATGTACATGCATTTTGAAAAAGGCTGTAACATAACAAAATATGGGGAAAATAAAGGGGTGTGAATACTTTCTGAATGCACTGCAAATATGCCCAGGTAACTTATCTAACTAAGCATTCATATCTAAGCCAAAATGTCCCCTATTATTAATAATTAATTTCCTTTTATTATACTATTGTACTGAGGTGTGGCCAGTTCTTTTTTTTACCCACAGAGGTAAGACTCCAGACTACACTTTAGTTGTTGTGATCTGCACAGCTTTTTAACAAATTTGTACATCATTGTATTAGTATATAATATACTTTTGCAGTTTCAACTCTTCATCCCATGAAGGCATATTGTCTGTGCACAACACTGGCATCTGCTCTTTGTCTTGACTGGTCATTTTCCCAGAAGAAAAAGTCCCCTTCCTACCAGTACCTTATTTAAACCTTATATTTGCATTTACTGACTACTGTATACAGAAGTGACCATCAACCGAGGACCCACAGGTCACATCCAGCCTGCCAAAGATTACCATTTAGCCCACACAATATTAAAAATCCAGTAAATGTGCATATCTAATGTTACTTACCGGTGGAAGAAACCCATTCCATCATAAAGGGTGATTATTGATTAGCTTGCCAATTCCTGGCACTGACCCAAAAAGTCCTGTTATTCATACTTCACCCATTCTACAGAATGAGATTATTCTACAATTCCAACCTCTGTACTCCATTGACCCACCATCAAACAGCTTAGTTGGCAATTCTCTGGAGCCGACAGCAGCACACTGGACAGACTACAGGAGGTAACTCTGGAGTTGTCGAAGAATCACTAAGCTTGTCCTTTACATGCAAGAGGTGTCACTTGGGTTTATTTTCATTGGCTAACAGTTGTAATGAGTCTCAAACTGAGTATTTTTGTTTGCTTCTTGGGATCCTGAAGAGTTTTTTTGTTGAAACATGGACCCATCCATTGGTGGAATTTGTACTGAGCACTTTGCCTCCTTGGCAGAGGTCTAATTATCAACTTATCATTATGGATTCTCCATGTCTGTTTACACTTCTACGGGCACATAAAAATAAAATAAATTAATTTGCATGTTTCCCCACTTTGAAATTGTACAGAAATTCACTGATAGCCAAGGTATTTCTGTTTTCTACCTCAATTTAAACACAGCATGGTAACTGTGAAGAGTCCCAAAACTCCACATGTAATGCCTGATCCATGCTTATTAGGTTATGCACACATTTAACAACCTGTGAATAAATGCAATAGCAAATATTTTTCGACATTATCCTACCCAGGAAGCTTTTCAAAAGCTTAAATGATTTGGTCAGTCAAGTTCAAGTTATCTTGATCCTTCTATGACACTTTCTTTTCTTTCTCTTTTTAACACTTTACTGGCGACAACAACTTAATTTCCCCAGTGTGAGAGCAATAACCTTTTATCTTATCTTATCTTATCTTATCTTATCTTATCTTATCTTATCTTATCTTATCTTATCTTATCTTATCTTATGTGCATTAAACATAATATTTATTCAGGTTGTGATGTGTCTATTTCTAAAATTGTTGTACATGTTACAATTGCCTTGTATTCATGTGTGGATGGAATCATGTATTTGTGAGAATCCAAAAGTTATGCACAAATCATTTGTAAATCACATTCATAAATCTGATTTTTCTTTGTCCATTTTGAGTCTAATTTCTCTTCATACATCTAAACATTCGACATTCACAGTTAAAGCAAAACATAACTTTGGTTAGTGTTAGACAGAGTGTTGGGTTGCATCCTTTAAACTTACTTATTAAAGATATTTCACAACCATGTGGACTGACATCATGTCCAAGTAACTCTCCACTCTACCATGTTTCAATTTGCTCTGAAATGTTGAGCACAGCCGGTTCGATCCCCGGGTCAGGCGGGGCCTTTCTGTGTGAAGTTTGCATGTTCTTCCTGTGCATGCGTGGGTTCTCTCCAGGTACTCCGGCTTCCTCCCACAGACCAAAAACATGCTCATTAGGTTAATTGATGACTCTAAAATTGTCCGTAGGTGTGAGTGTGAATGTTTGTTTGTCCTTGCATGTGGCCCTGCAATCGGCTGGCGACTGGTTCAGGGTGTACCCCGCCTCTCGCCCATTGTAGCTGGGATAGGCTCCGGCCCCCCGCAACCCCGAAAGGGATAGGCGGTATAGATAATGGATGGATGGATGGATGTTGAGCACATTCTGAAATAAGGTGGAACCATTCAGGTTTATGGTATGATTTATAGTTTTAACAATTTAAGTTTAAAAGTCATATTTTTTTATCAAGTTTGTCCTTATACCTAACTATAATCAAGAAAATTGAAATGGAATATTTCTAATTTTTAACAGATACAGTGATGCAGACTTCCTGGAGGAACCAGAGGCCAATTGGGCATTGCATTAAACTAAAAACTATCTTTGTTTGAGCATTACCATTGATGGATTTTTTTTTTTTTTCATCATACATGATGCATGAAGAAGAAGAAGAAATATACCTTTATTATCACATCACACAGTTGCACACTACATGCACACGCCATGCTTCGCGTGGAATTATTTTCTCCACGTTTAACCCATCCTTGGTCCGTCCTTCCTCTGCAGCAGACCAGGAGCAGTGGGCTGCCAGCCGACAACGACGCCCGGGGACCCAACTCTTTTCGTCACCAATGGTCAGGTGGTGATCTTCTTCCATATTTTTAGTGGGGGTATATTTTATGGAGGATCCCCCAGGTGAACATGGGGAGAACATGCAAACTCCACAAAGAAAGGCCCCTTTTTCCTCAAGCAGCAGGCATCGAAGGCATGGTGAAGGACACGCCACCGGCGCCCACAGCAGGAATTGAACCGGGACATTCTAGCTGTGAGGTGACAGTGTTACCACCAATCCACCGTGCCAACAAATATGGAGACCAACAATGGGTACATGTGGTTTACATACACATAAGTAACAGATTCAACATATATGTGCACTATGGTTTCAAAAATAAAATTAACTATTAAGGTAAGCATTAGATATATCCCACGCATAAAGCAAAATCATATATACATATTTTATATAAAATCAATGTTAAAACAATATGACTGATATCTGTGATATGCTGTGCATGTATGTGTAATTTGTACATTAAACATGTAAGCAAACACATATATGTAGAAACAAATATAGATTTGACATACAAATCAAAAAATATATTATACATACATAAACATACATATGTGTATAAGCTAGAAATATGTGTGATATTAGAAAACTTTCCAGTTTGTAATAGGTTTCATCTATGGTTTGTAAACATATGTACAGATATGTTTATACTTCATATGAACATATTTTTATATTTTTCATGTGTAGTTTCTACATATACATTTGCATATGGACAAATCTTAAATCTCAGTTTCATTCTAGCTACAGAGATATAGAGATATTTAGATATACATTTATCCTTTTTGCGTACATATCTTTCGTCCTCAGCGAAGAACAGGACATGTTATTTTAGTGCAAATCTTTGTGGTTTAGCATAAACAAAATGCTGACAAACTAAACTAAATAATTTCTAATAAACATGACCACAAGGAGTAAGGGAAGTATTATATTTATTTATGAGCCTTTAGAATGTGCTGTAGATATTGTGGCACTACAATGCGATGCCAAAATGCGAATTGGGGTAGTTCAATACAGATGCAAGCAGCAGGGCTCTTTGTTCTGTAAATGCAGATCCAGAGCATGTTAGTGAAAGTCTCCTTTTCTCAGAGGCCAGTCCATTGTTTTTTTTATAAGAATTAATATGGTTGTGGGTGCTGTCATCTTGGCCCCCAGTGTCCTCTCTTCACTTTACATGTTGGAGAGCATCTGTCATGAGGTCTCTGGTTGTTAGCTTGTCTGTCATTCTCAGACAGCAACTCGCTTGTCACTTGTCATCTCCAGTGCCATATTCAATCTAGCAGTTTTCTTTAGAGACCCTCTGACTTTGTCATACATGCCAGTATTGATTCTGACAACTGGGGGAGGGGTTGGGAGAGACTTTCATTTCATGTTGTCCTCTGGCGCTGACTTCTTTTTATTCCTCTTTGTGGGTTTCAATCTTGTGGATAGTAGGAGAAAGAGTCAGTGAAAGTAACCATGGGGGTTTATTTTTTTCAAATTCATGCTTAAATGTGGTAAACAGAAGTTGTCTTGGCTTGTTTTTAACGATGACCTGTCACTGAAGTCCTCATCTGTGCACACATCGCTGCAGACATTACAGTTTTTGTCTGTTGCTTGAACACTTTTTGCAAAACTTGGCTCACTGTGTCAAAATTCTACACACAAGAAAATAAGACACAACACTGGGAAATAAAGCATTCACATCAATGTCAAACAGAAACTCTGCCATCAAAACTAATAATCCTTTGTCAAAATGTCACTCTGATGACAAACTGATACACACTTGCGTCATATGACATATACACTTTCAGATTAGCAGCAACACTCTATATAAAACACTGCAGTCTTTAATTTTCACAGTTTTTATTCAGTTTCTCAGAGCATTCTGTGAAGCTCAATGCAACACTTTTTGTTACACAGTTTTTGTTTTCAATTCAATTCAATTCAATTTCAATTCAATTTTATTTGTATAGCGCCAAATCACAACAGAAGTTGTCTCAGGACACTTTCCATATAGAGCTGGTACAGACCAAGCTCTTTTAACAACAACCAAAATTGATACAAATTAATACAGTACATGCAGTAAAGAGACAATAAAACAAAAATAAAACCAAAAAATACACTACTGTAAACACAGAAAAACACTGCAATTGTGCATGGGTGGGCTTATGGATCCTGCCGTCTGTTGGGGTCTGGCCACAGGATCTCATTAACATCACAAGCAATGTTTTCTTCTGCTAAGCATCAGGGAAAATATCGCCTTGTGTGCTGAATCCATTCATGGACTGACCTTACCTCAATGTCTCCACAGGCCTCTTCCATTGCCTGTAGAAGAGGCATGCAGGCATGTGGTTGGCGGTCATATACTTTTGAAAAAATGGCGCTGCACTAGTGGCAGCTTGTTACAGCAGCTGTCTTTCACTGTGAGCTTTTTTTCCATTTTAGTTTTGTCTTTTTTTTAAATCTTTTTTAATATATCCTCATGTGTTGTGCTCTTAATTGATTGGTGTACTTTGGAGACCAAAGTTGTTGTGTTTGCTCTGGACTTTCTTTTGTTTTTTTCACTGTTTTCCAGTGTGTCTGGGGACCCCGTGCACAGCCAGGGCCCTATTGTTTACAGTAGGGAACAGCTGTTAGCACTGTGTAGCACCGCGGTGCTGCCCCACGAGAGACCCGATGTTCCCCTCGAGCTGAAGAGGAGGAGATGGGGGAGGCGTGCCGGAGCTGATTGTGGCGCCAGAAGGAGGAGATACAGACCCGTCCTCCCGTCCATCATTATGGGGAATGTGAGATCTCTTCCCAATAAGATGGACGAGTTAGTGGCGCTGACCTGACACCAGAGGGACTACCGGGCGTGCAGCATCATGATGTTTTCGAAAACATGGCTGACTGCACTGACTCCAGACATGGACACGGCGCTGGATGGCTTTAAGCTGCTGCGGGCAGACAGGATGAGGGAGAGTGGTAAGAGGAAAAGAGGAGGGCTGGCAGTGTTTGTGAATGACAGATGGTGTAACTCTGGGCACATCACTATTAAAGAACAACTCTGCTGCAAGGGCATTGAACTGTTAGCCGTTAGCATGAGGCCTTATTACCTGCCACAGGAATTCTCACATGTTATCAAGATGCAGCCTGTGATGTTCTCCACTCTGTCACAAGCAGGCTGCAGACAGAGCACCCACAGGCCCTCCTTCTCTGCGGACTTTAATCATGCCTCTCCATCCTCCACTCTGCCCACATTCACCCAGTACGTTACATGTTGCACTAGAGACAATAAGAAACTGGATTTGTGTTATGCCAAAAACAAGGAGGCATAAACCTCTCACCCCTCCCTCCCCTGGGAAGATCTGGCCACAATCTGGTTCATCTCCTGCCTGTGTACAAACCTCTCATGCACAGGCAACCAGCTGTGTCCTGCACAGTGAAGAGATGGTCCGACGAGGCTGATGAGGCTCTGAAGGACTGTTTCGAGACAACTGTGTGGGAGGAATTTTATGATTCTCATGGAGAGGACATTGATAGTCTCACACACTGCATAACGGACTATATTAACTTCTGTGTGGAAAATACTGTCCCCACCAGGACTGTACGGTGTTTTTCCATCAACAAACCGTGGATTAACCCCAACATAAAGGCTCTCCTTAAGTAGAAGAACAGGGCCTTTAAGTCAGGAAACAAGGATGAGCTGGAGGCTGTGCAGAGGAAGCTGAGAACGAAGATCAGAAAGGGGAAAAACACCTACAGGAGGAAGATGGAGGATCAGCTCCAGCAAAAAAATGTTAGTGGAGTCTGGAGAGGCCTAAAAACCATCTCTGGCCACAAGGAACCTGACTCTCAAGCTGCAGGGGACCAAAAGTGGGTGAATGACCTGAGCATATTCTTCAATAGATTTGAGCAGTCATCTGCACCTCCCCCAGCCCAGTCCTCCATGCTGCAGCCCCCTCTTTCCCCCTCTGCAACACTCCGCTCACAGCCACCCCCCACTGGTCATCTCATCAACCCAACCCCCCACCCACACCCTCCAGCACGCACCCCCCCCCCCCCCCCCCCCCCCCCCTTCTGTGCGCTTCTTCTTCTTCTTCTTAGTTAGCCCCTTCGCCCCTGCTGTGTTCAGGGCAAAAGCACTGAACCACTATTGTTCTTCTGTTTCTTTTTTCGAGTCAAATTTCGGTTCGCTACTAGTCAAAAACGATAGCGAGCACCCAGGCAAATTATATATCAAAACATGCGGCTCGATCGGACTCAGTCTGCTATTATTTTTCTCTACAGCGTCTTACGACGCGAAAAATGCAAAAGCTCGTCACCACGGCAACCGCTGGATTTATAATGGGTGTGTATTGCACGGAATGTTCGTGCTAGAGTGGAGGGGATTAACTGCCAGAGTGGAGAGACGCTCTGAAAATTGCCTGAAACTTTCGTCTTTCCACACTCCTCCAAAGCACACATTCCACTCTACGCATTTGAAATTTTCCAGAGTTGTAGTGCCGCATGTGCTGATTCTCATGATGTGCCTGGCTAAGAGATAGGACTTACGGATTTTGAGTTCTCAGACTCTGAGCGAGGAGAGCGTCTCTGACCTCGCCCATAAGGTCCAATACAAATCAAAAACAGGAGAGACAGAAGCCAGCTATGTTTTTAACTCGCTCTAAAATACGCTTTTTTGACCCCAGCGAAAAAAGAAAGTGATCAGCTTGTACAGCAAAGCCTTGTGGCTCTGATGGTGAAGAAATTTCAGCAATAGGACTTTCGGTCTTGGCGTGAGAAGCGTTTGTTTGAGGGGTGCGCAGAGGCCAAATTCAGACGTTTCTGTGTCTGCTCCTCATTAACTCCAATGCAATGCATGTGTGTCTGCACCTGTGTCTGAGTGGGTGACATCATGGATCAGGCCACCTCAAGTTGCTGTGGCAACCTCTGAGCCTCAGTACTTCTCTCAGCACTCCTCTCCCACATACACACACATATGTAGCTTCAGCTGCAGCTATGCAGGTGATTCAATTGATCAGTTCTCCATTAAACTCTGTAGTGGCGTGCTAACCAGCCACAGCCAAGCTACCTACTGGTGAGTTGTATATGTTAGTGAGGTAATGAGTGATGTTGGCCTGTTAGCATTAGCCACAATGCTAACATGCTAATGCTAACATGAGGTCCTATGAACTTGTTGGTGCTTGGAGGTTTGACTATTGATGTCGGGTTGTTTTGCTAACATTAGCATGTTAGCATGCTAATGCTAGCATGCTAACTTAGGCTAAAATGAATGTTCATTGCGTTCTAATGGTGGTTCAGAGGTTTTTAATGTGTTATTTGACATGCTAATGTTAGCATGCTAATGCTAACATGCTAAAATGATTGGTAAAGGCATTCTAATGGTGTTTGAGACCATCTCAATGTGTTTTTTGACATGCTAATGTCAGCTTAGCATTGTCGCTGATGCTGAAATTGGGTCCTATGAACGGGTTTGTCACGCGCACTGTATCACTCTCCAAATTTCCCACCGAGGGGAATTTGTCTAATTTGGTTTGAACTTTTGTTTGAGTTTGAATGACTTTGTTCCTTTCTTTTTTTGTTGCTGCACCCCCACTAATTGATTCACCCCCTTTTCAGCTGCTGGAGGCTGGTGGTGGTGTCCTCCTGGTTTTGTGTGCTGTGCTCCCTGGGACCTGGGTTACTTCACTGTCCATCACGTGTGTGTGTGTGTGTGTGTGTGTGTGTGTGTGTGTGTGTGTGTGTGTGTGTTTAAGTTAGTTTTGTTTCTTTATATTTTGTTTGATTCACTTCCCCTTCACTAGCACTTCTCCACCCAGAAGCCTCAGCTCCTGATTAGGTTATTTCCCCCCCTTCCTGTGTGAATGGCTTGATGATTTTTTTCTATCCATCCATTTTCTATGCCGCTTATCCCTTTGGGGGTCACGGGGGGGCCGGAGCCTATCTCGGCTGCCAACGGGCGAGAGGCGGGGTACACCCTGGACCGGTCGCCAGCCGATCGCAGGGCACATACCCAGTGGCGTGTTCAGGGAGTGGCCTTGGGTGGCACGGGCCACCCCTGAAATCTGATTGGCCACCCCAGGTGCCACCCTGCCCAATCAGAGGCGGGCCGCGGGCCGTGACGCTGAATGTAAACAGCACTTGAGTTGCAGTTCCACCTTAAACCTGAGAGGCAGTAATGCAACAAAGTAGTATCTAGCCTGCAAAAAAAGACAAGCGAGAAGAAGAACTTCTGAAGAAGAACTTGTGATTGACAGGAGCAATTCTGATACAGCACGATTACGGCAGTTTTTAAACTTAATGGATCAGGACAAATGTTTGCTACAGTTGTTCAAAAATAAGTGGTATTTAGCCTACATTTAATTTTCATTCGTTTACCCATTGTACAATACATAGTGACATGCTTTATGGGACTATTACAGTATGAAAAGAAGTCAGAAGAATATTCAACAATTCTTCCAAAGGAAGAAAGTCAGAGTAGCTGTAGCTCAGCAAGAGCAGGGCCAGAGCAGCAACTCTGAGGATGAGGGCCAGCTTGTCAACGCTGAAGGCTGAAGGCTCCAGCTGTACACATGGGTAGGTAAAATCCTGATAGTTACAGATTTTTCTCATTTGAACTTATTTAAATTTAAAGATGAAATTATTTGCCCTAATATCAGTGATATTGTGGTAATTTATAAACTTTTTTATTTTGTGTGTTATGGTGCAATAGTATTAAATTCTGGATTGGCAAACATATCATTTAGTTTACTTAGGGAAAGACTGATTTTATTATCATTCTAACAGTGCTAACACGCCCCTGCACATACCCACAATCATTCACACTCACACCTAGGAGCAATTTAGAGTCACCAATCAACCAATAATGAGCATGTTTTTGGTCTGTGGGAGGAAGCCGGAGTACATGGAGAGAACCCACGCATGCAAGAACATGCAAACCTCACACAGAAACCGACCCGGGAATCGAACCTGCGACCTTCTTGCTGTGAGGCACGCGCACTACCTGCTGCTCCACCATGCAGCCCTGATGATTTTTTTAAACCAGTAATTTAATAAAATTGGCTTTTATTGAACATGGAACCACGTCTCTGTTAGTGAGTAAAACGGACTTGTGTGTCAATAATTTCCCCGGGTGAAATTCCCGGGGTGGCGTTGTTGTGCAACTGTTTAGACTATTGAAAGTGTACAGACATACATAAAGTATTGTAATCAATTATCTCCCCCTACCCTCGCCACATTTATATTGCTGTTTGCTATTTAATGTCTTTTTACTGATGTTGTTATTGGCTTGATTCTTTTTTTACAGTACTGCATATTCTGTATTTTACTGTATATACCATACATGGTACTGAAACATCTCAATGGTACAGTATTATGTACTATACTGAACTGTATGTTTCACAAAACTACCAATTTTTGTTGTAAAAGGAGCATTAGCCAACTATTGCTTGCAATTAGAAATACAGTACACGACTCGGTAATGTGATATGGTAAAGTACAGTCGGGAGTAGAGAGTTGTAGACATACCTGTTTTCCAGTCTGAATGTCCTTATGATGGATGCAACTGTAAACCTGCTTAGATGTGAGTGGGTGGACTCTCTGTCCAGCTTCCCCCATTGTCAGGCCATGATTTATCACATGGTCCACCAAAGTTGCTCTAATATCAGCAGAAATATCCGTCTGTGCATAGCCTCTTCGACTACATCTTACTCCTCTCTCTGATTGGTGTTCAATTTTGTTAATAAGTATTTTCAGGTGTGTCTCTAAGTATTTCCAATTACCCAGTGTGTTTTGTATTCTGAATGGATGTATTTTCCCAATGAAATAGTGTGAAGTGTTCAGGAGCAAGTGTGTTGCAGAAAGGAAGGAAGGATGTTGCAGAATTGCAATGCAAAGCAGCACTTTTGTTTAGGGTATGGTTACACTGTGTTTAAGGAAGAGTAACAAAAACTTCAAGTTTTGTTACTTTGGTCTAAGCATGTGTCAATAGTGTTCAAGCAATGGGCAAAAACTGTAAGACAAACATAGGACAAGTGTAGTGAGACAGCATGCGGAGCTGTCTCCCTGCAAGAGAGACTAATCAAAGACAACGACATACACCTGGGGAATGCCAGGTAGAAAGCAGAGGTGTTAAAAGGGGACAATCATTCTGTGATCGCGGCTGTACACATACTATTGTCTGTCCGGTGGCTGGCACCCCTTTAGGCTCGGGAGGGATGTCCGCAGCTGCTGGCATGAGACAGGGGAGCCGTTCCTGCGAGGAGGGGAGGCTTGTTGCCTCATCATAGTGGTCATAGTGGAGTCGCTGGTCGCTGCTGTTCACAAGCCATTTGTGAAGCCACAGTGACAGGTGGAGTCTGAATGCTAATTTTGTATTATTTTTGATGGTGGTTTTTAGGGGTGCTGCCCAGGTATCTCTCCTGGCATTTAAGATGTTAACGGAATCAGTTTGTCGATTGAGTTCAGTTTTTCTTTAAATTTTCCTTTGATTATTTAGTTGTTTATTTGTTTTACCTCAAACCCACACAAGGGAGGCCAGTATCTAGATATACAGACCCCCTGCACATTAAACAACAAGCACAATAAAAACACACACTCAATTCATTCAATTTCAGGACCATGTATTGAAAGAAAAATCAATGCAGTAAACCAAATCCCCTTCCCCAAAGTCCAACTCAAAATCAAGAATCCACAACCTCAGGCAAAAATCCAACTCAGAATTCCATTCTGGGTTTTGTTTCAGTCCAATAAAAAAAACCAAGAATGATTCAGTACCACAATAACCAAAATGTTCAGTTCAGTTTAAGTTCTGTTTATAGGCCTTTAAAAAAAAAAAAAAAAAAAAAAAATCAGCCAAGGGAAATCGTCTACTCACTGTACTGTCTTTTCAGTCTCGAATCTGGTCAGGGATCTGGCCGCTGGCGTCCGGCGTGGAAAGTGGACTGGCTTCCGTCAACAAAGGAGCGATCCAAATGACGAACCCACTGGAAGATGAAACGGACCGTGTTGCTGTCTAACTTACGAGCGTGCTGCTCTGACGCTTCCACTACACTCTCTCCCTCTGAGCCCCTCTCCGAGGACGCAGATGTGGGAGAATTTTAAAACTGCCGCGAGCCGGGAGCGAATGGGGTGAGGGAATGTCTGCATCCGGGGTATAAACTGAGGATGCCGTATGGTGCAACTTATTCGAGTTGTCACAACACACACAATCCCAATTTGCATTTGTATAGCTTGCAGCATTCACATTTGCATTTTAACACCTCACAGTCACAGGGGCTGAGAGGGAAATTCCACAGCAATATACAGTGACAATGATTGACGAAAATAGTACTTTTCACGCAGTGAATGTCTTGTTGTCTAGTACCATCATGTGACAGTACTAGAAAGTTTTGCTACATATCAACAATTTTAGCTTCCCCTCATTGGCTCCCTACCCATGTCAGACCTCACTTTAAGGTGCTTCTGATGACACAATTATAAATGGACAAGCTCCTTCATACCTGTCATCTTCTCCACAGAGCATATTCTATTTGGATATTCCAAATTAAGCCTCACTCCTAATTTAGCATTTTACAATTAATAAAAATAAGATATGCTGAGGGTGGCACGGTGGAGCAGCAGCAGGTGCGCGTGCCTCACAGCAAGAAGGTTTGATCCCAGGGTGGGGCCTTTCTGTGTGAAGTTTGCATGTTCTTCCCGTGCATGCATGGGTTCTCTCCAGGTACTCCGGCTTCCTCCCACAGACTAAAAACATGCTCATTAGGTTGATTGGTGACTCTAAAATGCCCCTAGGTGTGAGTGTGAGTATGAATGGTTGTCTGTCTTTGCACGTTGCCCTGCAATCGGCTGGCGACCAGTTCAGGGTGTACCCCGCCTCTTGCCCATTGAAGCTGGGATAGGCTCCAGCCCCCCCGCAACCCCTAAAGGGTTGATATAATTCAGGTTCATGTGTACAGCGGATGAAGAATATACATTTCTGTTGGGGTTTTTACTGCAGTTGTCTCCTTACTGTCAGCTCTGTGTGTGCATAGCCAAAGTTTGCAAGGCTAGAGTAGAGATGCATAGACAAAATAAAATCCCATGTTTCCTGTCAGAAGGAGAAACACACCTCTTTTTATTAATGCTATGAATGTTTTTATATAAATAGGTTTTAAGGAATGTGCAAATATCACAAAGGCAACCCTCTCAAGAAGGTGGCTGTGTTCATTAAGTATGCATGACTGCATGTAAATGGGTATGTAAGTGGTATATTTATTTTCATTAGCTATGAAATCATGTTACAAGGAATACTGTCTTTTCAGAATACGGGCAAAAGCTGAAGATTTTTGTGCATGTAAACATACCCACTGGTATGCTTTGAATGCTTTCTGCAGTGTCATTTGGCCTACACCATCCAACAATAACTGTATCCTCCTCTTAAAACAGCGACACATAAACCATATCTGACAATCATGAATCCCAAATTCTGAAGCAAGCACACAGCATTCACTCCCTGCTGTCTTCAATCTCAGCCTGGCTGACACATTAAACTACCATTTTTAACTGAGACACAGGCATGATGAGCTTTCTGAGGTCTCTCAGTGAGCATGTGTGAGATGGAGCAATACTACCCCCTTCTGGACAAAAATAATCACAAAAAACTGGGAAGAAAATCACTGCTACTTGATGATTAGTATGGTCTTTTCATAAACTGCTCACATGTTGTCATTGTGAATTATGAACCTGATCAACTTTAGGTGTTCAAGATATTTCTGTACATTTGTTGTAATTAATATCTTGAAATTAATTAAGAATGAACTTTGGCTCTTGAAGTTTCTTGAAACAAATTAATATATATGTAAATAACCTCACCAATTGGTACTCACTTTAAGAAAAGATCTCAAATACAATTACATGTACTGCTTAGGTCATAAATGAACTTCCAACTTAAGGGCAAAAGGAGTCAAAATGACATATTAAAGGTGACATAACCTAATTTTCAGCTTCATACTTTTATCTGGGGGGTCTTCCACAAATTGTTTACAAGCTTAAATGTTGCTCAGAATAGCCAGCTCCCAAAGGCCTTAGCTGGCACCAGCTACCAACTCCAAGCCTGTTGTGTTTCCATTTTATCTCTCCTCTGCTGGTGTCTTTGCTACACTTTACAGTGAATATGATTTAGACTTAGACGTTATTCGTACCAATTTGGGAAATTATTTACACATAAACATAAAATATATACAATAAAGAAAAATAAGGATGGGTGATGAAAACTAAGAGGAAAAGAATGTTCTCAAAAAATTAAACTAAGCGTATAAACATGGAATAACAGCAATTCTTAAAATATAACTAAGTATAGAAACAGAATAATAGCAATTGTTAAAAATATAACTAAGTATAGAAACAGAATAATAGCAATTGTTAAAAATATAATTAAATATAACTAAATTTCATTAGTTAGTTCATTACTCATTTTTTAAGCACAATTATGGATAATGAATAATATATCATGAATAGTACGACAGAAGATATGAGGTGATATGACAGAACACAAAAGAAACTTATGGCAACACAATGGCAAAAAGTTGGCGATAGTGAGAAGTAGTTGTAAGGGGATAATAGGGACGCGAACGTAAAGTTAAGTGATTAAACGAATGGTTGAGAGAATTTGGATAAATTGACAGTATCGTAACCTCACGGACCAACTCTTATTCAAACCCACTTAGCATGCCTACTTGGTTCATGACGTCCCGGCAAGTTCTGCTCCGAACTAACTCGAAGATGCCCAGGTGCTCGTCCGTGGCTCGATCTGCTCGGTGGTCGGTGGAAGGCCCAGGCACACCAAGGTGAAGAGCTGATGTTGGACGGTGATGTCTCTCGAACTGGATTCTACGGTGTCGGTTACAGATAAGGGACGGCTCCGGATGGTTGTTAACCCAGACCAAGGATCAATAGCTGGCTGCAGGGTTTTGGTTTGGTTGAGTCCATGAAGGATTATTTTAGACTGATAACAGCAAAATTGATAGTCTCTTAGATGGCCGGTCGAAAAGGGTCTACAAAATTATTATTATTTGACTAAAATTTACTGACACTAAAACAAAACGTGTGGCTTAGAAAAATGAAAGTTTACGGCAAAACTATAGAAACACGTCTTCTGAAAAATAAATCACGCTACTCGGTATGGCTTTTGAGTAGCTCGAAGACGGGAAAAACTTAAAGAGCAAAACGACTGTACAAGACTAAGACAACTAAGAACTAACAAACAAAACTAAAACATAACGTAACATAACTTAAACTAACTTAAAACAAAACTGAGTAACGTGCACTTGACTCATGCTGCGGCTGCAGACATTTAAATCTCGCTCCAGGGCGTGTCTAATGGGCAGGCCGTCGCTAACGTAGGACAGTTTGTGGCACGCGATGTAATCTCGCCTCATGGAGCTCGAATTAATTAATGATTCATACGAGGGGCTCATCTGCTTCTCACTATGGTCAACCACATATAATTTAAATTACAAGTTTTCAAAAGCATTCCAACATTGTTCACAACGTGTGTTAGACAAGTATTATGAATAGATGATGACATTCAACAATAATCAAAATAACAATTTCTAATACTCATCTTAAAACATATATGGTGGCAGAAGGTATTATTACCACAAAAGCAAAGAAATAAGAAACAGACAACTTATATGTGTCCAAAGTGATTATTACTAGTATAACTACTTATTAATAAATGTATCACGTCAAGTGTATTGTTATGAACCTCTAAATGGCAGTATGGTTCCATGGTAAAAATTCAGACAAACTTTATAAAACCATTAAAATCACAACTTTGTCATTCTTCTAGTTAGAGAAACTGGAAATCAATCAATCATCAATATCAATATCATCAATATTATACATATTTTGAGTCCTGTAAGGTGAAAACATCAAAAGTTAAGTTCAACATAGAAGTTTGGTTATCCTGGAGTATTAGAAAAAAGCATACAAACATACAGCACAGTTTGCTTCAGGAATTTACAACCCATCAGCATTATCTGATTTTTGGAGGTTCCTCTGGAGCCTGGCACCTTTCATTCAGACAGTTTTATTGTCCCGATATCTCATGGGGCTATCAGGAAACAATTAGCATTGCCATGAGAACCATAGTGAGGAGAAGGCAACCTTTGATGTTGTGGCGTTGGTCTTCCCGCTTTCTCTGAAAAAAAGTGTGGAGGAGATATCTCTGCACCAGACATCTTGTCTCTCTCCGTTATCACATCTCCTTGTAAACAGTTCAAATGGTCAATAGCTCATGAAAGTTTCTCTTGAAGGAATGCAGAGAGGGTAAGAGAAGGTCAGTTAGAGGCCAGGGGCCCGTTGCACAAAACTAGGATAAGGGATTAAGCCGGGATATGTTGGTTATCCTGGCTCAACTTATCCGTGATCCGGTTGCACAAAAGCAGGATAGAGGAAAGTGGGATATGTTATGGGATAAGTTACCATGGAGATTTATTATTTATCCAGGCTAACTTCCAGGATCTATTTAATCTCATCCCTTATCTCAGTCAGCAGTCATCACAAATGGAAACCAATAGTTATTCCACTGACCACTACACATTGTCATCACATTCAACTAGATCCACGGTAATTATTTAAACATTAACACAAAATATAAGCATAATTAATTTCAATTTTAATTTAAATCATTGTAGATAAATGATGATTTTAGATGTGTTGCAATCATCAGATAGACAGTTTCCCATAGGCTATATATAAAATACACATCCAATATAAATACACATCAAAGAGTAACATGATGTTCCTTTATTGAATAAGGATAAATCAAAGCATCAGTTCCTTTCCAAACTGAAGTCACACAGTAACTCTACAAGATAGAAAGCACAGAATCAAAGCATATTATACAACACAAGAATAAATACACATCCAAGGGTCTGTATATAATACACCCCACATGTCTGCACACTGAAATAAATACAGGACAAATCCGTACACAACAAATGAACAGACAAATGAATGGATGCAGGAGCCTGCAAGCTTGTATATGGCACAAACATAAGAGGCCAAATCAATCTAACTTGATAAGATAAGATCAACTTTATTTATCCCAAAGAGAAATTATGTAAGGGATAATGCCGGATGAGGTGTCCATTATCAGAAATTAATGCACGACGCAGAGGCGTGAACCGTCCAACACGAAGCTCCGCTTATACCCCTTACGAAAGAAATAAATATTAAATAGATTATTAACACGTTAATGTTGCTTTCTACCATTAAAATCGTATGTTTTTCCACAAGAAGTGGACTATTTAATATCTCTCGTTGTGACGCGTTGCCAAGGTAACCGGCTCTGGCCACAGAACCTGCAGCTCGGTCGGCCGCAGCTGTTATATTAGGCCTAATCAGAGGAGGGAAGTGAGATGATTGCTTAATGTTATGTTACGTCATACAAAGGATCATTTCAGAGGGCAAGTGCACCTCTTACTGCTTGTGTGTGTCCAGAGGATGATGCGACATTTTGTTTCAAAGAATCAAAGTCCACAGATAGTTTCCTAAATCGTTTTTATTGCAAGAAATATTATCCACCATTGACTCTGATCATTAAATGTGTATCAAGCAAGTAAGTCAATCCTAAATCGTTTTTATAAATATTATTTACCATTTACTCTGTATCAAGCGAGTAAGTAAGGTAAGCGAGACAGTTTCTGTTACCAACTAGCGTTTGAGCCAGCAGAATAATTTAGAACAATCAGGTCATTTGACCGGAACTTTTTTATAGGTGTCCTACAACACTTTTTAACAGACACCCTGCAGCTACTCAGAATTGAGTATTTATCCAGACCATGGTACAACAAGGAGTTATATAGTCTGACGGAGTTACATTTACACAATTTCACTTACAATTTCAACTGATTCATAATTAGAGTACAACTACGTTTTCGGAGATGTTAATCAGCTATTTGGATTGTAATTGTGATGTTTCAGCGGAGCAGTGAGTGGTACGCATTCAGGCAGTCTGCAATACTTTGCCACGCTTTCTCTCATTGTTTTATAACTGTGGCTTTCTTTTTAATTTGGTCCTTCACCTCCTCGTAAGCCTCCATGAGGACTTCTGCCTCCGACAGGGGAAAGTATGCCGCTCTAGTTGCCATGGTGGGGGGGTTGCGGGGTCTATTTGAGGAAGCCGTGTGCACATACTTATCCAGAATAGTTTCACCTGGCTTGTTGAATCCGTGTCTGCTCATCCTGGCTTGGTCTTTGGTCTTTCTTGCTGTGACGCACGCGCACTACCTGCTGCGCCACCGTGCAGCCCACACATACAATACATATAAAACTAAACTATGTAGCAGAAAAAATATGTACAATATTGCAGTAGTGCAAATAATATGTAAACATTGAATATCTGCATTTGTGAGGCTGGTCGAGATTAGCTGTTGAACTCACTGTTGTATAGTGTGATGGCTCTGACAGGAATGATTTCCTGAAGCGGAGTTGGACCAGTCTATTGGAGAAGGAACTCTGCTGTCTGTTCATGAAGTGATGAAGAGGGTGTTCAGGGTTATCCATGATGGATAGACCAGTCTGTTCAGTGTCCTTCTCTCCACCACCTCCTCAAAGGTGATGAATTTGCAGCCAATAATGAAGCCAGCCTTCCTGATCAGTTTGTTCAGTCTGTTGGTACTGCGAGCTCTGATGCTGCTCCTCCAGCACACTGCAGCAAAGAAGACTGCACTGGCAATAACAGACTAGTCGAAGATGTCCAACATCTTGCTACACATGTTGAATGATCTGAGACTCCTCAGGAAATTGAGTCTACTCATCCCCTTCTTGTAAACAGCGTTGATGTTAGTTTTTCAGTTTAGTCTGTTGTTGAGGTGCACCCCAAGGTATTTGTAATCCTCCACCACTGTGACATTCTCCCCCAGAATACACAGTAGTTGTGTGGTCATCCTGTTCCTTCTGAAATCAATAACCATCTCCGTGGTCTTGGCCACGTTAAGCAGTAGGTGATTTCTACCAGACCATTCGACAAAATCGTCTACCACTGCTCTGTATTCCTCCTCTCGTTCATCTTTTATACCACCCCACCACCTTTGAGTTGCCCAAGAAGGCGGTTCTAGGAGCGGGGCCACAGGGGCATTGGCCCCATCTGAAATCTAACTGGCCCCTGAAGTGCCCCTGTCCTGTCACTCATCTGTCGTTTTGCTAGACAATGACCATCAGATTATAGGTGAATGCAATTCCATGCCCAAACATTGGTGGCAGTAGTGCGCCAAATAGGCAGGTCCACCATCAATAAAGCCGACAGAAGAAGACTATCATCTGGATGAACACAACAACGATCATCCATGACAATGATACCACAGGCGGGCTGGAGACGATGCGGAGAACCGTATCAGATCAAGAGAGTTTTGGAGAGGAAAGAAAAAGGTGGGATGCAGAGGTTCACTACATTTCTTGAGTTTGTAGTATTCCTAGAACCTTTCAAAGAGGTGTTTCATGAGCTGTTAAGGCTAGGAAGGATTGCCATTGTCATACCCATGAGCAGTGCCCAGTGTGAGCAGAGCTTTTCTGCCCTAAGTTTAATTAAAAATAAACTTAGAACAACAATGGCAGATTGTTTGAATCATCTTGGGGACCTGAGCATTGAGTCCCAACGGGCAAAGTCTTGAGATATGACTGAATTTGTGAGATGTTTCAGTTCCCGTCAGAAAAAAAACAGAATTATGCTCTTTTGAGATGAGCCAAATGCACAGTAGTTACTTGTATAGTGAGTTTAGAGCCGTATTGCCTGGATCTTGCCTCTGCCTTAAGTCGCTCGCATGGTACTGTGTGAGAGAGATGTTCTCAAACTGACAGTGTTTCGGTGATTTCTCTGATCAACAAAAAAGGTTAAACAAGTTTTTGAATAGTATTTTATTTCCTTTGAAGTTCCTCACATCCTCAAATGTGAAATTGAAAATTAATTTTACTGTCTACACTTTTTTAATTAAAATGTTTGAAAAAGGTGTGACTGGGTGTGCTTTATCATAAATGTGACTGCATGCATTTTGGACAAATACTTGGCCCCTCTGTGAGAAATGTGGCCCCTTGATGGCCCCTTACTTGGAAAAATCCAAGGTGAACAGAAAAGGAGACAAAACAGTCCCCTATGGTGCTCCTGTACTAAAACTTTATTGTCAGGATGCTGCCCCAATCTCGAGCACCTAACGATCTCATACAGACCGTTTTATTTGCCCAAGGAGTTTACAGCTGTGGTTCTCACCGCTGCACAGAGTGATCAACCAGCTTGAAACTTTACACCCATTGGCTGCTTTCATCGTGACTGGTGACTTCAACAAAGCCAACCTGAGGAGAGTTCTGCCGAAATATCACCAACATGTGGAGTTTCCTACTCATGGAGATAACACACTAGATCATGTTTACACTCCATTCAGACACGCGTACAAAGCCCACCCCAGCCCAGCCTTTGGCAAATCAGATCACTCCTCGGTCCTGTTGCTCCCATCCTATAAGCAGAGACTGAAGCGCGAGCAGCCCGTGACGCAGACAGTGCAGCGCTGGTCGGACCAATCAGATGCCGCCCTGCGGGACTGTTTTTCCTCCACGGACTGGGACATATTTCCAGCTGCTGCCGGCAACAACATCAATGAGTACACTCAGTGTTGGGAAAGTTCACTTTCTACATGAACTAGTTCAAAGTTCAGTTTAAAATGAACAAGTTCAGTTCATAGTTCATAATTCAAAATGTTGAACTAAGTTCACTGTTCCCAAAATGAACTAGTTGCATTTAGCAGTTTACCTAAATCTCGTTTGAGCACTTCAGATTGTTGTTTCACAATATCATTTGCCCCTGTGTGCAGTACAAGGTATTTCAGAGTTGGAATTTCTGCAACAATACTGAGGATTTTGTCGGTCATGTTGGAGACTGTATCATCAGGAAAGCACAGCACTTTTGTGTTTCTGCTGTACATTCTTCCCACATCTTTAATAGCAGAATCACCAACAATCAGAGTCTCAGGACCAGTCAGTAGCTTTCCTTGTAGCTTTCTAGCTTCTGACTTCCTGTCGGGCCTTACCCTTCTCTGTGAGTCCGGGAAGTTATCCAGGTTTTCAGTTGGAGATCCAGGGTCCTGCAGTAGTGGAGCAAACCGATTTTGTAACTGCACACTAGCTGGTTTGGGAGCTTTGTTGCTCATCTTCCCTTAAGCTTTTATCCACGGCTGTGTCTTACTCTGCACAGGTGTTGAGTAGGATGATAACGCAGGCCAGCCTGTCGCATCACAGATCTCTGGGCGCTGCGTTCTACCTGTTGGACGTCTCCCCATATCAGCTGATTTGCTCTTGGGCTTTGCCCCGAGAGCATTCCAGGGAGGACTAATACTGGCAGATTTATCACCCAGTACACAGCCCTTTAGTTTCGAGGGAGCTGTATCAGAGCTAATTAGCTGGACATTAGCATTCTCCAGTCCGCTGTTTTGAGTCAGTGGCAAAGTGCTGTCATTTCCACAAAGTCCGTTCACTTCTGCGTTTATTTCCAGACGCTGGACTTTAGTTTCCAACACTGCAACCTGCTGCAGAAGTTTGTAGAGGTCATCCCTGGAGAAAAGAGGCATCTTGGTGCTAATTAGCTTGAGCTGCCAGCAGGCTTTTTCTGTTGGTAGGCCGAAGCAGGCTTTTTCTGTCAGTAGGCCAGTGCAGAGTGTATCCGTGAAATATCAGAGGTCGCAAAGGTCATCCACAACTTTTAAATGTTTGCCCATAAAATATGTCTTTAGATGTCCAATTCAACCAAAAATTTAAACTTTCAAGTTTAAGGAAAATTAAAATAAATACAGAAAACAAGATGGGAAATCACGAGCCCAGCCAGAAACCAGCTACTGTACCAGAGGAGGAGGAGTTAACAGCTGTAACTGTGCGTCAGATTTCATCTTCATATCCAATTTTGAATCCTTATCAAACCAGGGTTTATATTAGCATTGAGGGGACAACATTTCCCCATTGCTGCTTTAATGCTTTGTTGCTGTCCAATCAGTCCACACTAGCAGCAGCTGCAGCTTTCACCCCATGTGACTAAAGTGCAGATTTTCTTTTTGAAAGTCGGCGGGCAAAGTTTGCATAGAAATGTCAGATTTTTCTATCCTCACCGACCTTGCAATAAAACTCATTAAAATGATCATACGACGCCTCTTGCTGCTTTTTGTTTTGATGACGCATGTGGCGGTGCGACACTGGTGGCTGGTGTTGCCAGATTGGGTGTTTTTCCACTACATATTAAGGCCTGTTTATGGTGTGTTTTAGCTGGGTTTTCGCCTGGAAGGCTCTGAAGAAGTCTGGCACCCTGTTGAACAAAGTTAAACTGAGAGACCGTGCCATTCATGGACACCAGAAGGAACAAGTTTACAGTAACGTTCATCAGGCAGTAATACAGTATGTTCAGTTCACGTTTGCCCAAAATCTGAACGAGTTCATGAATTATCATTCAATCAACGCGTTCAGGCACAACACTGAGTACAATGAGCATGACAGGATACATCAAAAAAATGTATCGATGACGTTGTACTGCGAGTAACCACACGGACATACCCCAATCAGAAGCCGTGGGTTAACAGAGCGGTCCACTCAGTGCTCAGAGCACAGACAGCAGCCTTCCACCCCGGCAACCCGAGTGAGTACAGGAAAGCCCAGTACGAACTCAGAAGCTGTATTAAATCAGCCAAGAGTCAATACAGGACAAAGACAGAGTCATGCTACAGTGACTCTAACAGCAGCAACATGTGGAGAGGGCTGAGGACCATCACAGACTACAGGGGAAAGAGCTGCAGCAGGGAGGAGGTGTCTGCTCACATCTCAGCCTCCCTGCCCTCCACACACGACCCAGTTTGCCTACAGGCCTAACAGGTCCACAGATGAAACAACAGCATTTGCACTCCACACTGCCCTCTCTCATCTGGACCAGAGGAATGCATATGTGCAAATACTGTTCATCGACTTCAGCTCTGCTTTTAACTGCATTGTCCCATCAAAACTTGACATGAAGCTCAGGGCCCTGAACATCAGCTCCTCCCTGTGCAGCTGGATCCTGGAATTCTTGATGAACAGACCACAGATGGTGCAGATCGGCAACATCTCCTCCTCCACACTGACTCTGAACACTGGGGCCCCCCAGGGGTGTGTCCTTAGCCCTCTGCTTTTCTCCCTCTACACCCATGACTGTACATCTATGAATAGCTCCAACACCATCATTAAATTTGCTGATGATACCACCATCATCGGCTGTATCACAGGTGGTGATGAGTTGGCCTACAGAGAGGAGGTGAGAGCACTGACGTCATAGTGCAGTGACAAGAACCTCCTGCTCAACGTCAGAAAAACCAAGGAGATGATCATGGACTACAGGATGCTTCAGGGAGGAGGACACGCCCCCATCCACATCGAGGGAGCAGCAGTGGAGAGAGTCAGCAGCTTCAGGTTCCTGGGGATCAACATCAGCGAGGACCTCAGCTGGACTCACCACATGGACCTGATTGTAAGGTCAGTGAGACAGCGCCTCTTCTTCCTGCAGCGTCTGAAGAGGTTTGGCATGAACACTAGGATACTGTCAAAATTCTACAGATGCACCATCGAGAGTATCCTGGCTGGAAACATCATGGCCTGGTACAGCAGCTGCATGCCCTGGAGCACAAAGTACTGCAGAGGGTAGTTAAATCAGCCCAGCGCATCACCAGAGCAGAGCTGCCAGCCCTCCAGGACATCTAAAGCCAGCGCTGCAGCAGGAAGGCCAGGAGGATTCTCTCTGACCCCAGCCACCCCAGCCAGACTGTTCATGCTCCTTTTTATTACTATTACTCAAGTGTTTTTATTCTGTTTTGATTTTTTAATTCTATTTTTATGCTACCTCTATTTCTATGTATATATTTTATTCTGAGATTGCACGGTGAAGTTGAGTTGGCACTAAGCACAAAAACATTTCATTACTGGTGACGATGTTACATTGTCACAAGTACATAACAATAAAGAATCTTGAAATAAAGAATCTTGAGAGCAGAAAAAGGCAGAGAGAGTGAGAGTGACAGCTCCAACCCACAATTTTGCCAAGAAACCAATCAATGTGAGGTTTATGGAGCTTCAACCAGGGAAGACCGAGAATAGGAGGTGAATGTGGGATTGAATGATGTGAAAGGAGATCTCTTCATGTTAGTTATCAGACAGGATAAGTTTAACTGAGTGGTGTGGAGTGTTACCTCAGCCAGGAACTTGCCGTTTAAGGCACAGGCTTTAATGGGTCTTTTCAAGGCCTCCAATTTGCAGCCAGCTTGTACCGCTCATCCAAAAGGTTGTCCTCAGCTCCAAAATCTATGAGGACAAGAAGAGACAGAACCACTCCTCCCACACACAAAGAGGCTGGGACTTGGAATTTATGATCTGATGGGGAATTAGGAACAGATGAGTTGGCTCTCATCACAACCCCCATCTCTACTGAACAGTCTGGTCTTTGAGGTCACACAGGACAGGAAGAAATTACCCACTTGACCACGGTACATGCACTCACCTGCCTGGGTCCTGTGGAGGCGCTATGTAGGTATCCGTCGAGCTCTCCCAAGCTTCATGGGCTCATCCTCCACAAGCCGGATGGAAGGCGATACTAGAGGGTCAGACCAGAACTGTCAGCAGTGAGTGTAGAAGACCACTCCCAGCCTCAGACAGACAGGCAGACAAATAACACTAAGGGAAAAGGAAAACACTAGGGACAAACAGATTAGTAGATCCTAACATCCATCCATCCATTTTCTATACCGCCTATCCCTTTTGGGGTTGCGGGGGGGGCTGGAGCCTATCCCAGCTTCAACGGGCGATGGGCAGGGTACACCCTGAACCAGTCGCCAGCCGATTGCAGGGCAACATGCAAAAATGGACAACCATTCACACTCACACCTAGGGACAATTAGTCACCAATCAACCTTATGAGCATGTTTTTGGTCTGTGGGAGGAAACCGTAGTACCCAGAGAGAACCCACGCATGCACTGGAAGAACATGCAAACTTCATACAGAAAGGCCCCGCCTGGGGATCGAACCGGCAACCTTCTACGCGCACTACGCGCACCTAGATCCTAACAGTTAAAGGATAAATTAAAGTGATAAGTTTTGAGCTTTCTTTTAAAATTTTTAGCAAGCTAGCTTCCCTGATAGGCAATTCAATTCAATTCAATTCAATTTTATTTGTATAGAGCCAAATCACAACAAAAGTTGTCTCAGGACACTTTCCATTCAGAGCTGGTACAGACCGAGCTCTTTTATCTACAGAGACCCAACGGTTCCCTCATGAGCAAGCACTTGGCGACAGTGGCGAGGTAAAACTTCCTTTTAACAGGCAGAAACCTCAGGCAGAACCAGGTTCTGGGTGGGCGGCCATCTGCCTCGACCGGTTGGGTTAGAGAGGGAGAGCAAGAGAGGTAGAGTGAGACAGACAGAGAGAGATAGACAGAAATGCAGTCAGAGAGAGAGAGAGAGACAGAGAGACAGAGAGACAGAGACAGAGACACATAGACAGAGAGACAGATATGCAGTCACAGTAACAGTGACAGTGGATGTAATAACAGTCATAGCAGTTGCAGTGGATGTCAGGCAGGGCCAAGGCAGGAGACGCAGCTGCAATCCACAATCCAGATTCAGCCACTGTCCATGGGAACCTGCAAGACGACAAAGCTCAGAGACTCCAGGGAAGGAGCTAAGTTAGTAACACACCGTGGTAGGACATGAAAGCGTTCAGATGGAGAGGGAGACAAAGACGGAGGAGCTTGGTGTATCTTTGGAGGTCCCCCGACAGTCTAATCCTATAGCAGCATAACTAGGGGCTGGTCCAGGACAAGCCTGAGCCAGCCCTAACTATAAGCTTTATCAAAAAGGAAAGTTTTAAGCCTACTCTTAAATGTAGAGACAGTGTCTGCCTCCCAGACAAAGACTGGAAGATGGTTCCACAGGACAGAAGCTTGATAGCTAAATGCTCTGACTCCTGTTCTACTTTTGGAGACTTTAGGAACCATAAGTAGACCTGCATTCTGGGAACGCAGTGTTCGAATGGGGTAATAAGGTACTATGAGCTCTTTAAGATAAGAAGGTGCCTGGCCATTTATGGCTTTGTAAGTAAGGAGGAGAATTTTAAATTCTATTCTAAACTTTACAGGGAGCCAGTGCAAAGTGACTAGTATTGGAGGAATATGATCTCTCTTCCTGGTTTTTGTCAGAACACGTGCTGCAGCGTTCTGGAGCAACTGGAGACTATTCAGCAACGCATTTGGGCAGCCTGATAGTAAGGAATTGCAATAATCCAGCCTGGATGTTACGAATGCATGGACTAGTTTTTCTGCATCATTTTGAGACAAAATATGCCTGATTTTTGCAATATTATGTAGGTGAAAAAAGGCAGTCCTTGAAATTTGTTTTACATGGGAGTGAAAGGACATGTCTTGGTCAAACTCCCAGATTCTTTACAGTGGTGCTGGAGGCCAGCGCAATGCCATCCATAGCTGCTATGTCATCAGAAAGTGAGTTTCTAAGATGTTTAGGGCCTACTACTACAACTCTACTTAACTGACTGGTTTCTTCCGGCTTCATTGATAAATATAGCTGGGTATCATCTGCATAGCAATGAAAATGTATTGAGTGCTTCCTGATAATCTTACTTAAAGGAAGCATATATAAGGTGAATAGAATTGGTCCAAGCACAGAACCCTGCGGAACTCCATAGCTGACTTTAGTGAGCACAGAGGAGTCGTCATTAACGCGTACAAACTGAGAGCGATCTGACAAGTAGGATTTAAACCAGCTTAGCGCAGTTCCTTTAATGCCAATGAAATGTTCCAGTGTCTGCAATAGGATGCCATGGTCAGTGGTGTCAAATGCAGCACTAAGATCCAATAAGACTAGTACAGAGACAAATCCTTTATCAGATGCAATTGGAAGGTCATTTGTAACTTTAACCAGTGCACGCTAAATCCTGATTGGAAATCCTCAAATAAACTATTATTGTTTAGAAAGTCACACAGCTGATTGGCAACTGCTTTCTCAAGAGTTTTTGAGAGAACGGGAAGGTTAGATATTGGTCTATAGTTGGTTAAAAACCCTGGGTCAAGAGTAGGCTTTTTAAGTAGTGGTTGTATCACAGCAACTTTAAAGGACTGTGGTACATAGCCTGTTGATAAAGACAGATTGATCATGTTGAATACTGAAGAGTCAATTAGAGGTAATACTTCTTTAAACAGCTTAGTCGGGATGGGATCTAAAATACAGGTTGATGATTTTGATGATGAAATTATTGAAATTAGTTGTCGAAGGTCGACAGGAGTAAAGCAGTTCAAAACTGCGATAGGCTCAGTAACAGTTACTATGGTTTCTGTGTTTGAAGACCAAACAGTACCTGTTGACGGCAGGAGCCGATGAATTCTGTCTCTAATAGTTAGGATTTTATCATTAAAGAAGCTCATGAAGTCATTACTGTTCAGAGCAAAAGGAATACATGGTTCAACAGAATTATGGCTCTCTGTCAGCCTGGCTACAGTGCTGAAGAGAAACCTGGGATTGTTCTTATTTTCCTCTATTAGTGCAGAGTAATAGGCTGCCCTGGCACTGCAGAGGGCTTTCCTGTATATTTTAAGACTGTTTTGCCAGGCGAACCGAAATTCTTCCAAATTGGTAGAACGCCATTTCCTTTCTATTTTCTGTGAAGTTTGCTTTAATTTGCGGGTTTGAGGAGTATACCATGGAGCTAACCTCCTCTGTTTAATTTTCTTCTTTTTTAGGGGAGCAACAGAGTCAAGTGTCATACGCAATGAACCTGTAGCACGATCAACCAGGTAGTCAATCTGGGAGGGACTAAGGTTAGCATAGGAATCCTTTGTTGTATTGAAACATGGCATTGAATTAAATACTGATGGGATCGTATCCTAAATTTAGCTACGACACTATCAGACAGGAGTCTGGTATAAGAATTTTTGCCTACTGGATGGTAGTCTGGTAATATGAATTCAAAAGTTATTAAATGATGGTCCGACAAAAGAGGATTCTGTGAGGAGACTATTAAGTCTTCAATTTCAATGCCATATGTCAGAACAAGGTCGAGGGTGTGGTTAAAACAGTGAGTCGGTTCATGTACATTCTGATGGAAGCCAACTGAGTCTAATACTGAGATAAACGCAGTGCTAAGGCTGTCATTGTCAACGTCGACATGAACATTAATGTCACCTACAATAATTACTTTATCTGCTTTAAGGGCTAAACCTGATGGAAACTCTGAGAACTCAGCTATAAATTCGGAGTAGGGACCAGAAGAGCGGTATACTATAACAAATAAAACTGGCTGCACTGTTTTCCATTTTTCATGAGAAAGAGTGAGAACAAGGCTTTCAAATGAGTTATAGTCGAGTTTAGGTTTAGGGTTGATCAAAAGGCTTGAGTCAAAAATGGCTGCAAGTCCACCTCCTCTGCCGCTGCCTCGAGGAATGTGAGTATTAATATGGCTCGGAGGAGTAGCTTCATTTAGGCTCACGTACTCTTCAGGACACAGCCAGGTTTCAGTCAGACAAAATAAATCAATATTATGGTCTGATATTAACTCATTTATTAAAACAGCTTTAGAGGACAGAGATCTGATGTTAAGGAGTCCACATTTAATTCTCCTATCTTGTTGTACTATTGCAGAGGTTGTTTTAATTTTAATTAGATTTTTATGTTTAACTCCTCTTCTCTGTACTTTTGGTTTACTTAGTTTATGTGGTCGGGGGGCAGACACAGTCTCTATGGAGTGTTGGGTGGGTAACTGCTCTAATGGAGGCGCAGAGAAGCATGTAGGACTGCAGCTCTGCCTCCTGGTCTCAACTCTGATTTTTCAGGGGTTAGGTTCATAAATACAATCGGTCAGATTTCTAGAGATGAGAGCTGCTCCTCCAAAGTGGGATGGATGCCGTCTCTCCTAATCAGACCAGGTCTTCCCCAGAAAGTCTGCCAATTATCAATGAAGCCCACACCGTTTCCTGGACACCACCTCGACAGCCAGCGATTGAATAATGATATGCGGCTAAACATGTCACCACTGGTCAGATTTGGCAGGGGTCCAGAGAAAACTACGGAGTCCGACATTGTTTTAGCATATGTATACACCGATTCCACATTAATTTTAGTGACCTCCGATTGGTGTAACCGGGTGTCATTACCGCCGACGTGAATAACAATCTTACGGTATTTACGCTTATCCTTAGCCAGCAGTTTCAAATTTGATTCAACGTCACCCGCTCTGGCCCCCGGTAGGCATTTGACTATGGTCGCTGGTGTCGCTAACTTCACGTTTCTCAAAATGGAGCTGCCAATAATCAGAGTTGGTTTCTCAGCGGATGTGTCACTGAGTGGGAAGAACCTGTTAGAAACATGTAGTGGTTGGTGGTGACCTGTGGGCTTCAGCTTGGGACTATGCTTCCTTCGAACAGTCACCCAGCCTCCCTGGTTTCCCGGCTGCCTGGGAGCTGTCGAGGGACGGCTAGCCGGAGCTGCACTTGGTCGGCCCGCACTGGCTATGGGGGTCTGGCTAACTACAGCTAATGGTTTGGTTTCCATGGTGCGGAACCGAGCTTCCAATTCACTAAGCCTCGCCTCCGACTCACCAAATAAACTACATTTATTACACGTACCATTATCACTAAAGGAGGCAGAGAAGTAGCTAAACATGTGACACACCAAGCAGTAGAGAGCTGGAGAGGGACAGAGAGAAGCCAATGCTGGCTGCTGGGCTAAGCTGGTGTAGCTAGCAGAGCAGACAAGCACGTAGACAAATAAAATTAACGGTCGCTAAATAAACAGACTTATGGGTGCTTGAGCAGAACTGATGCTACTTTAGAGCGCGGATAATAGGCCTCTGTAACAAAACACAGAGCAAATTACACTCAGAGCAGAAAGAGCGATAAACGCACGCTACCACTAATGCAGCAACCGGAAACAGGAAGTGCAACGATACGCTTACCTCAGCACGTCAGTAATGTGTTCGAGAGCTTTGTGGTATAATTGACAAAGGCTGCATCCCTGAAAAAACAGGTCCAGTTGTCCTCCAGCTGTCCACCTACCACTGCCCATTCCTTGCCAACCCTGGTCTCACATAGCCCTGGATTTTGTCACTGGACTCCCAGACTCTGAGGGTAACACAGTCGTCCTTACTGATGTTTTCAGGATACTTGGCTTGCCTTCCTCTGTGGTCTCCGACAGCTCAACTCAATTTACCTCTTGCTTTTGGAAAGCCTTCTGTACCCTCATAGGTGCCATGGTGGACCTGTCGTCACGCTTCCATCCACAGACCAATGGGCAGACTGAGAGGGCTAATCAGCACCTGGAGACCACCCTCTGTGGCATGGTCAGCTAGAACCTGTCCTCCTGGAGTCAAGTCCTGCCCTTGGTGGAGTATGCACATAATTCCCTGCCTGTCTCCTCTGTTCCCCTCACAAGAGGAGGAGACACTTGTGCCTTCTGCCCAGCCTTATGTCCGCAGATGTCACCAGACCTGGCAACGAGCTCGTGCCCAACTCCTGCGGTCATCAGCCTGTCAGAGGATTCAGGCCGACCGCCACCCCTCCGCTGCCCCTCCATATTGGATAGGACAACAAGTCTGGTTGTTCTCTCTGTTCTCTCTACTTCTCTCTGATATGTTACAGTACACACCATCTCATGCAGGAGGTACGCATGATTGATGTCAGCTTTGCTAACATCCTCCTCTCACCCGCCTCCTCGGTGGTGTCCAGAGGGCAGTCCAGGACAGAGCCAGCCCTCAAGACCAGTTTGTTCAGTCTTTTTCCTGTCCCTCTCTGAGCTCTCAGAGCTCCAGCAGACCACCTTGTGTCATGATCCTACTGTTGTATTCCTAGTATGTCTTTTTCCTGTTCCCCAGTATTATTGTTGCCTGTCTGTTCTCCTCTGTCTGTCTTGTTGGGTGTTCACCTACACCCAGCCAGCTCCGCCTCCTCAGGTGCACACCTGACATGCATGATCCTGATTAAGGCACAGAATAAAAGAGGAAAGCTGTCTCCTACCTGTGTTGGATTGTCCTGAACCCCTGGCAGTGTCTTTGTTAGTGCATTGTGAGTACTACACTACACTATCTCCTCTCCTTGTGAGTTGCTAATGTTAAATCTTTTTGGACTGCCACTTATATTGTGCTTTTTGTGTTTCAGTGTCTTCTGCCTCGTCAGTGCGTGCCCTGCCTCAAACCTGCTTTGTCGGAGCTTCCTTAATTTCTCCTCACTCCTTTTGAGTGCACCTTTTGTTAACTTCTGTATCCACTCCTCGAGTGTCGTCTTTTTTTTTTTTTTTTTTGGTTACAGGTTTTGTCTTTTTTACACATTTTGCTTTTTAACAGCTACTCAAGTGATTTTTTTTTTTCAATACTGTTGTTCCAGATCCATCTATGGGATACTGTAGTTTGTTTGATGAATCCAATTTGCAATATATTGTGTTAAATAAAGAAAACATAAAGGCTTTTTTGTTTTTCCAATAAAAATGTGCGATGAGAGAATCAATCTGAACCATTTATCTGTTGGTGTGATGGCCAGCATAGAAGAGTAACAGTTAATGCAAGAGAGTATTTTCATTTTGACAGTCACAATTCGTAAAGTGCAAGCAAACACACCAAAGTTAATGTCTGTGATGAAGGTTGTCAAAATGTCCTCTCTGTGTGGACTGCACAACACTTTCCTGTTAGTGGTATCAACGCAGTCCCCCAGTGCCCCAGTCTTGTCAGATTATCCAGTTGAAAACCATGACATGAAAGTTCACAGAGAGTTTATTCAGCCACGTCTCTGTGAAGAACATAATATTACACTCCTGATACTCCCCCTGCAGCCTCATTGGCAGCATTAGCTTTTCAATCTTACTGGGAAGACATCTCACATTCCTCAGATGGTGTGGATGGTCATTTCTTCTCACCACACCTCGCTCAAGCTCCGCATAACCTTTTCAACTCAACTCAACTCAACTCAACTCAAACTTTATTTATAGAGCACATTTAAAACAACCGCGGTTGACCAAAGTGCTGTACAGAGTCAAAGGATAAATTATAAAATGACCCAAACAATACAGCAATTACAATAAATAAAACAATAGTAAAAACATAAAAACAATACAGTAAAATAGGATAAAATAAAATAGAATAGAAATAAAATTAAATTAAAATTAAAATTTTGCCAGGAGTCCACTTAGACTTGATTAAAAGCCAGGGAGAAGAGGTGCGTCTTTAGGGAGGATTTAAAAACCTCAATCGATCCCACGGAGCGGATGTGCCAGGGCAGGTTGTTCCAGAGCCTAGGGGCTGCCGCCACAAAGGCTCGGTCACCTTTAGTTTTTGGCCTCATTTTTGGGGTGGCCAGTATCAGCTGATTTGAGGATCTCAAAGTTCTGGCAGGGGCGTGTATACAGAGTACCTCAGTCAGGTACTCAGGAGCTAGGCCATTGAGAGCTTCAAAAACAAACAATAGAATTTTAAAATCAATTCTGAAAGCAACCGGGAGCCAGTGCAGCGAAGCTAGGACAGGGGATATGTGGTCACGCTTGCGTTTGCCAGTGAGAAGACGGGCAGCTGCATTTTGTACCAACTCAACTCAACTCAACTCAACTTTATTTATAAAGCACTTTAAAAAACAACCACAGCTGTGACAAAGTGCTGCACATAGGAACATAAATAAATAAATAAAATGAATAAACCTAAAATATAAGACAAACAATAAAAACAATAGACACAATAAAACAGGAGCAAGGTCTCAAGCTTGGTCGAAAGCCAAGGAATAAAAATGTGTTTTAAGACGAGTTTTAAAAATGGACAATGAGGGGGCCTGTCTGATGCACAAAGGTAGGTCGTTCCATAATCTTGGGGCAGCGACAGAAAAGGCGCGATCCCCACTGAGCTTCAACTTTGACCTCGGTACCTCCAGGAGCAGCTGATCAGCTGACCTGAGGCACCGAGCAGGAGCGTAAAGATGAAGCAGCTCAGAGAGGTAAGGTGGGGCGAGACCATTTAAAGATTTAAAAACAAATAAAAGAATCTTAAAGTGAACTCTAAAATGCACAGGCAGCCAGTGGAGGGAGGCCAGGATGGGCAGGAGACGAGCAGCAGCGTTCTGGACCAACTGGAGACGTGGGAGGGAAGACTGGCTGACTCCAAAATAAAGGGCGTTACAGTAATCCAGCCGAGAAGTAACAAAAGCATGAATCACTGTTTCAAAGTGCTGACTTTGGAGAATAGGCTTCACCTTTGCCAACTGCCTGAGATGGAAGAAGCTCGATTTGACCACTGCACTTATCTGACGGTCCAATTTAAAATCACCGTCCATCTTAAAACCCAGGTTTGAGACTGTTGGCTTCACATATAGAGCCAAGGGGCCCAAATCAACAGGGGGGGTTTCACAGGGGCCACTGGGTCCAAACATCAACACCTCCGTTTTATTTTCATTAAAATTTAAAAAGTTCAGGGCCATCCAGGCTTTGATGTTGTCAAGACATAACAGAAGTTGTTTAATAGTTGCAGGCAGTGCAAGAGAGAGTGGTCCAGGCCAAAATACAGAGAGTTACAGTAATCCAGTCGTGTGTTGATGAAAGCATGGATTACAGTCTCAAAGTCTTTATGTGGCAGGTACCCTTTTACTTTTGATAAGATCCTCAAATGGAAAAAGCTGTTTTTCACGAGCGAACTAACCTGGCCATCAAATTTCAGCCTGTCATCAAATATTATGACAGGCTGAAATATTGTTTTCATTTAGATCCAAAAAGTTTGCGGTCATCCAGGATTTAACATCGTTTAAACAATCAAGTAATGTCTGTACAGAGTCATTAGATTTTGATGTTAAAGGCAGGTATATCTGGACAGCATCGGCATAACAATGAAAAGATTATAATTCTTGAAAATTGACCCTAATGGTAGCATATACAGCAAGAAAAGAATTGGCCCGAGGATGGAGCCTTGGGGGACCCCAGTGGAGAGAGGGGCTGACGATGAGGTGAATTCACCTAGCTGCACAGAAAAACTCTGATCAGTCAGGTAGGACTGGAACCATGAGAGAGCAGAGCCTGTAATACCCACCCACTGCTCCAGTCGTGCTAAGAGGATCCCATGATCCACAGTATCAAAAGCAGCCGTCAAATCAAGGAGCACTAACATAGCAGGTTTTCCTGAGTCAACGGTTACCATTAGATCATTAAAAACTCTCAGCAGTGCTGTCTCAGTGCTATGACATGGTTTAAAGCCAGACTGAAACTTCTCATAGATATCATTGGCCACCAAGAATGATTGGATCTGAATAAAAACCACTTTCTCTAAAATTTTGCACAAAATTGGCAGTTTAGAGATTGGCCTGAAGTTGGACAGTACAGATGGGTCCAGATTTTTCTTTTTGATAAGAGGCTGCACAACAGCATGTTTGAGAGCAGCTGGAACACATCCGGCGCTAAGGCAGGAATTAATAAATAAAAGAACAACAGAGCCCACCATACTGAATACCTCTTTAAAAAGACGAGAGGGAATGCTGTTTGAGGGACAGTTCGTAGGTCGCAGATGCTTAACAACATTGGCCAGTGAAGGGAGGGATACAGGTTCAAACTGATCAAAAACAACATGTAAAGGAGGAATGGTGAGATCAGAGCTAGGGCCTGCAGAAGAGAAGGCAGATGGCCTAAGAGCAGATATTTTTTCAATAAAAAATTTGAGAAAACTCTCACAGAGGGTGAGTGAGGGGACTACTGGAGAGTTGTCACAAGGAAAAAAAAAACCTGGGGCTTGTGACTATTACAAGAGACAAGGTTGGAAAAATATTCATATTAGCAGCTTTAACAGCACTCTGGTGTTGTGGTCATGATTTTGTGTTTTCTGATTTTGCTTCCACTGACTTTCTCTCTCCCTCTCTGGTAGTGCTCTCCCGGCACACCTGCAGCTCGTTCTGCCTAATTCACCTGGCTTCTTAAGCCGCCCTCTGGTAGTCTCCAGTGCCAGAGAATTCTCGCAGATCCCCGCACGCGGAGCGTGTGCCTCTCGTCACGAGTTGCACTTTGTATCTCCGCTTTTCCTCAATTATTGGTGAGTTTGTGTTGGAGTTTTAGTTGTTACTTTTCTATGAGAATTTCAGTTGTTACTTTGTTTTTTGCTATCGTTCTGCTGAACTGATTTTTCGTTGTTACTTTGTGAATAAACTGTTCCATTTTTGATACTCTGCTCCTGGGTCCTGCCTCTCCATTGTCTGGCCATAACACTCTGGTAGACAAACAGGCTTTCACGAAGAGCTTCTTTAGAGACATGGAGCTTATCTTTTTTCCAGCACGTGTGGCATCATTAAGCCATGGTTCTGAGAATGCTTTTGTGTGCCTTAATCTAAAAGGTGCAACAGAATCAACGATATCTGCGCAAGTTGAAGTAAAATTGCTTAAAAGTTCTTCAGGGTTGAAAGCATAATTGTCATCCAGAATTGTCACCAGAAATGATATAGTCGTTAAACATGACTGAAAACTGCGAAGCAGTTTGAGGGTTAATTGTGCGGAGACGACGCGTAGAAGCACGGGTCTTAGCCCAAAAGCAAGGGACTGAAACAGTGAAAAGCACTGGCAGGTGATCAGAGATACATGCTGATTCACAAATTTCAGTTACACACACAGGTAAGTCATATGATAAAACGATTCAATGAGGTTTAAGAAATCATTGACCAGTGGTCTTGACTCACAGCAGACATGAATATTGAAGTCTCCAGAAATTAAAAAGTGGTCATATCTCACAGTGGCACCTGACAGAAAGTCTGCAAAGTCACGCATGAAGTCCTTATTGAATTTTGGAGGCCGATAAACAACCGCAAACATAGTGGAGAAAGAGGAGGGTTGAAGCTCAAAAGTTTGCAGTTCAAAGCTGGAGTAGGTAACAGATGGGATAGGACAGCACTGAAAACTTGATTTGAACACTGAGGCCAGACCGCCACCTCTGCCGGTGCTCCGAGGGGAGCTGAGGAATAGACAGCCGGGAGGAAGGAGCTCAGAAAGTGGTGTGCACTCACCATCCCGAAGCCAAGTTTCTGTCAGGAGCATAGTCCAAGTCCAAATCCTGTGAGGTGAAGAAGTCATTCCATAAAAACGTTTTGTTTACTAGTGACCTAGTATTTAGTAAAGCCATGCGAAGATTGAGCTCCTCAGTAGCCAGAGGAGCTCAGGTGTAACGCCGCCACTGCGGGCCCCGGAGCTGGCAGCACCGGCGTGGAACCTCCACCGCCAGGTTAGAGGGAGTAGCAGGAAACTTCACCGGGGCCGGGCACAGGTTTGGCAGCGTCGGGAAGCCGGCGATCAGAGGAGTCAATCCCGTCAGCGGAGGCAGCAGCTCAGGGATGATAGGGCGGATCCAGCAGCCCCTCATGCGCAGCGAGCGCTTCACCGCAGGGAGATGGCATCTGACATGGAGGAGACGAGGATCAGATCCTCCAGAGGAGGCTGCAAGGTAGGCCTTGAATCTCACAAGCACACCACCTCGTTTTCCACGTCTTCTGAAGCGCTTTTTCCAAGGAGGAGCGCAGGGGAGACGGAGCAGGTACGCAGGGATATCAGCAAGCACAGGTGGGAGACTAGTGTGTTGCTTTCCCAGTCCGGACATGGACAGTAATAGCGACTCACTGAGAGCTTTAATGTTAAAAAGAGCCTGGCCATTATAGACGATCAAAGTGGAGACATCTTGGCAAAATGCACAAAGCAGTATGGTAACTGCGAACAATATGCGGAGCAGACGAGGGAGACGAGGCTGACGGCTTGCCATCACAGGTGCCATCTTGCTCTACCTCACCACTAGTGAGCTTTCCTTCTCCTTATAGCCAGATCTCCAGCTGTTTCCACTGAGAGGACCTTCATGTTGCACAGTGCTAACAGCTGTTTTGAGTGTAAACAGTGGGGCCATGTCTGAGTGGGCTGATTCTTTCCTACATTAAGTAAATGACTATAGTTAATGAAATGCTGTAAATATCCCTGCATTATGTGAATGAAAACAAAAAACAGGCATCTAAATTCAGTACATAGATTATTTCTGTATTACTCAAGGGATGTGTGTATGCCACTTACCCATTAGGCTTCAGTGATTGAGAGAGGCTACTGGCAAGTGAGACAATTGGTAGGAAAGGGTGTTAGCCCGATTCTTTTATTGGAAGCCCAAGAACAGTCCGGAAATCTTCAGTTCACAGTCAAAGTATTTATTGAGGTCACATATAAAGCAATGCAGCACTGGTCTCAGACTGACAGAGTTCCCACAGGATCTCTGCCACAATGAGCCCAGATTTCAGGTAAAAGTTCACATTTATCTTCTTGGGTTTGACCAAACCCTGCAGAATAAACAGACATACATTACAGAATGTAATTGGCTGTTCACCAAGACTTAGACATACCATAACTTGTCCTAGACGTGATAAACAACCTGTATGTGTGTGTGTTGTCATTGGGCGTGGAACTGAGCGTCATAAACAGAGAAGAGAGGAGACAAAAGTATCATCTGGCCTTCTGTTATCAAAACAGGGTCTCAGTCATGTTATCTTACAACTCTAGGCTATGGAGGACATTTGTTCCAGAACATACAAGTGTGATAAAGATCATGGGATGAACACACATGAGATCACTTTAAAGGACCAAATTGTTACAAGGGTGATTATGAAAATGGATGGGAAAGATGGTATAAATGCAGTCATTGGTAGAGCATGCTTCTACACCTCTTCGGTGTGCTTAGGCTTGGCAGATTTGTCACTTTTCCCATAATATGCTGGCCCAAGACCATCATTGCAACTGACCATTCACACTGTTTTACAGTTTTTGCCCATTTTTGAACACTTTTTACACATGCTTAGACCAAAGTAACAAAACTTGAAGCTTTTGTTACTTTACCTTAAACGCAGTGTAACAAAAGTGCTGCTTTGCACTTTAGTTGCAATTCCGCAACACACTTGTCTCCCTCCTTTAATATACTCTGATGTGTCCACTACACATTACAGGAGAGTTTGATGGTCTTCTGCTGGGTGACAGAGGTTACCCATGCCAACCCAGGCTGTTGACCCCTTACCCTGACCCTGAACCAGGCCCCCAACAGAACTTCAATCGGGCTCACTGCAGGACAAGAGCCCGGGCGGAGATGACCATAGGCCTGCTGAAAGCCCGTTTCCAGTGCCTACGTCACCTCAGGGTGACCCCTGAGAGGGCCTGTGATATTATTGTGGCATGTGTTGTTCTTCATAATATTGCCACTATTAGAGGAGAGCGACACCCTGCCCTACAAATTGACAAATCCAGCTATGCAGGACGGCAGAGCAGTCGGAGACACCATATGCCATAGTCACTTCAGAGATTGAGTCACCATCATCACCACCACCACCACCACAGCAGTCAAATAAAGACACAATACACACTTCATTTGGTCTTCTTTATTTCCTACAAATACAAGAGCTAGATTAGTTAATGTTCCAATAGTTAACATAATTAACATAATTCACCTGTGACTCTCCTCTCCTCTCCTGCTGCTGCCCAGCCATGCCCTGTTAAAGAGGATGAGAATGTGTTAATGCTTCAGTGTAAGATAAATGTCACACTCTATATTCCACTAGAATGTTAAGAAATGTAAATGGGAAGAGAACTATCAGTAACATATCAAGATGTTACCTCTATAGGCCTTTCTGGATCCCCCTCTGTAAAGGCAGCAGACACAGTTTCCTCGTGTTCTTCATCCTAGATGAGTGATATGTTTCAGTATACTTAAACTACCATTTGGCAAAATCTTTGGAGTATTGCCTACTTACAGTCACAAAGTCTGTTGTGGCGTGAGAGGGCTCCACCAGGCAGATAGCACCATCAGAATCTGTTGGGACAAAAAAAAAAAAAAAGACATGAAAGGGAAATAAATATTTTTATCAATAGGCTTAAAAAAGATATATAGGCCTAGGCTTATTACATTTTATAAAGGCACTTGTCTTTTGGGGGTAAGCTCTGAAGATGAGCTCCCTCCAGGGATTCCCTCAGCCACTGGCCTTCCTAAATTCTGGCTTAGGGCCAGCTCCTCTGCCTCCGTTAGAGGTGGCGGTGCTGGGCCACCACCCGTTTTGCGGGCATCTGCCTTCTTTCTGTTGGCTGAGCAGAAGTCTGCAGAAGACTTAGTTATTTAATGGAATATGATATAGATGAGAAGACATTATGTGTGTGAAAACAGCATTATGTTGGGGATAAAACAACAGCCACGTAATATTTACATTACAATGTGAAACATGATCAAAACGAGGTAAATTATGCCGAGGTCTTACATGTTTGAACAATGTTTTTATATTTCATCTTAAACTGCTGCCCCGCGGGATTGCACCTACATGAAATAAATTAATGAGCTACCATTCAAGCAGTTTTCCCCTGTAATATTATTGTGATTGCAAAGGACTGCATTTAAACTTAGGCATTGACCCGAGCAGTAATGTTCTCCCACGCCGTCTCTCTCTGTTTAGCGGCTGCAGTTGCACTTTTTTCTAAAAACGTGTTCCAACTCGCTGTATGAGCGCATTACGATTTCTAGCTCTAGTGCGGTAAAAAAAACCAAACCCGCAGCCCTCCTCTTTTCCGTTGCCATGGTGACTCGTCGAATCGGGGCTCCATTGATGTTGGCTTTTTATAGTCGTGGTGCACGCGCTTAACTCTGAGTTAACTTACTCTGAGTTGATTGAACTAACTCAAATCACCTGTTCTGAAACCGGAAACTCTGAGTTTCCTATCTCAGGCTAGATCAACTCGAGGTTAAGGATTAGACTCGGAGTTTGTTGAACCTCCTTTGTGAAACGGGTCCCTGATCAGAGTTAGTCCAATCAACTCTGAGTATGTTCACCTGGAGTTGTGCGCGTGCACAACCCGCTGGAGTTGGAGGTCTTATTGCAGGTCTATGTGAAGCATGACCAAATATTTCGGCGTAAATGTAACACCGCTGCAGCAGCAAAGGAGAGAGAAACGGCATGGGAGAAAATTTAAATGTACTATTCCACTGACTTAACATTTAACCATACTTAAGATCATAGTATACAGTTATGAATATAAATAGAAATAAAATCTGATTTTCATTTAGGTGCAATCCAGGGGAGAAACAGACTTGGAAGCAGCTAAAAATGAAATATAAAAATATCATTCAAAAACGTAAGGCATATTTTGCTAGGCTATGATTGTACCTCACTTTGATTTTAATTTTATTTTTTTTAATTGACTTCGGCTATTAAACAAAGTGAATCAGTGGCTACCTCAAGTAGTAATTTAAACCCCTAACAAAATGTTGTTTTAAAACGTCATTTCACTTAATATCCCACTTTGTAGATTAACAATTAATACAATGTTTACACATTTTTATTTTGTACGTATTGAAGTCATTTAAAATGTCACGATGTGTCCATGAACACTCAATAAAATACTATTTAAAAAAAGATCAACATTTGAGTTCTGCTCAGCCAACAGAAAGAAGGCAGAGGCCCAAAAAAATGGGTGGAGGGCCAACTCCACCACCTCTGACAGAGGCTGAGGAGCTGGCCCTCAGCCAAAACTGTGACCGACCAGGGGCTGAAGGCATCCCCGGGGGAAGTTCATCTGAGCCTGTCACCCCCCAGGACACAAGTGCCTACATCAGATGCAAGTATACATTTGTGTCTTTTTTAAAAATAAAACTTATATAGAACATCCCAACAGTTGTGGATGGTGTCATCTCCCTCGTTCGGCCTCCTAGTACGGAAACAATTGAACACCCTGCACCCTGTTAAATCTGTATGTAGAGCTGTAGGATTTAAATGTCGTCCATATGTTTCCCAGTTACCAGTGAAGGAATTGTATAGAGTCCATCTCATCAAGCGTATAAAGAAAAGTGAAAAGGAAATGGTCTATTTGGATCACCAGATTAGAAAAACAGACCTTGAAATTCTATTACTGGAACACCAGTTGAGGTGGATGCACTTCACAGGTGAAATATGTTAATGGATGGAACTAAATTACAAATCCTAACTGCTGCTTTTGTACTTTTAGGGAATAAAGAAGACCAAACCACATGTGAATTTGTCATTATTTGATTGTTTTATCAAAAGTAGTTTCTGCTGTTTAGGTCCCTTACAGCCCTTCCATCCTGGATGTCTGCAGGGTGGATGGGATGGTCATCCTCAGGGTCATTCATTTGTACAGCAGGGTGTTGCTCTCCTCTAATAGTTGCAATATTATGGAGAACAACACATGCCACAATGATGTCTCATGCCCTCTCTGGGGTGACCCTGAGCTTATGCAGGCACTGGAACCAGGATTTGAGTATGCCTATGGCCATCTCAACCCGGGCTCCAGTCCTGCAGTGGGCCACATTAAAACGTTGTTGGGGCCCCGGCTCAGGGTCAGGGTAAGGGGTCAACGGAGTAGGCTGGCACGGATAGCCTCAATCCCCCAATAGGTAGCCATCAAACTCTCCTGTAATTATAGAGGACATATTTGAGTGCATTAAAAAGGGAGACAAAGAACATTTGTACAAGTTTTAGCTTCCTTACCACGTGCAAATCTGTTGCTCAGGCTACACTCCCAGTAGATCCAGGAGTCATGTACAGAGCCAGGCCACTTGGCTTCTACATTCGTAATGATGTAGGCTGCATCACATATGATCTTCACAGTGCAGAGAATGACGTGAGTTACAGTGTATTGTAATGTATACATTTTCATGTATGTACTTCATTTTAAAGATGGTAGGTCATAAACCTGGACATTGATGCTGTGAAAGGATTTTCTATTCACGCTGCTTAAGACTAGTGGAGAATCAGTGAAAAGCAGCCGCAGCTGCGCCGTCTGCTCACAGCACCGCCAGGCCGCACCTCCAGTGCAGACACAGAGAGAAAGTTAAAAACACAACAACTCCACAGCGAGACATGACAGAATACTCACGTAGACCACAACAGTTGTTCCTAAAACTGGCAGGCAAAGATTGACCCAAAAAAAAAAAAAAGTCCATCTATTCCCTTATATTGATGCAGTTTTTAACATTTCTGAGAAATAGCTTTGGTGAAGAAAATACAGCTTCAGCTATAGCAGATGCCACCATAAGCAAAAATCATTTTACATTGTACTGTATTTCAATCAGAAGACACAAGGGAATAAAGATGAATACTTATGGCGACAGATAATATGTGACCAGCCATGAGAAAACCAGCAACAAGTCTCCCGGGGGGTATTTTGAGTTATTTACAGATTCCAAAAGTGTAGCTCCTAAGCTTTTCAATGATGTCTAACACATGGAAATCTGAAAACATTTGAGCAAGATGTGGCCATTTGAATGTAGCCACTTCTCAAACGAGTAATCCAGCCTGAAAGATTCTCACCTACAAGGGGAGCCAGGTAACAGTGCTGCTCATTACATAACATTTACATAAGTCCAACCCCCTAACCATTGTTCAAACTATTGTAGTAGTTTGAACAATGGTTATCAAATGGAAATGGAAATTCTTTTGTTACAAAAAACCCTGAATAAAAATGAAAAACAAGAAAGGTAATATACTTAAGAGTAAAAAGGCACAAATGTAGATACTTATTTCTAATATTAAATAAAATAAAATAAATTCTGTCACTCTGTGGTGTTGTCTCTGTTGAGTCATGTTTCCGTAAAAACGAAAACACAGCACTCTCTCACGGTCTGCTGGGTCGATCCATCATTACATTTGCAAGTACGACAGATGGTATAGCTGGCTTGTGTGGATTCACCGCTAGCCTGGCCCGGATACCTCCGCGCTTTCCCCGTTTCCGCCTCCTCTCGCACTGCCTGCAGTCCTTCCTCTGCGGGTGCGCTGCAGTAGTGGGGGTCGGTGTTGAAACGGGCCACCGGCGTGTGCCGGGTTTAATTTGCAGATTGCTGTGTTGTCGATGTCAAAAAGAGTCCCACAGCTGTATGTGTGCATTGGGACAGACAAGCACGACAAAAACATAAAATCACTCGAATATACCGACAAAGACAAACATGTAGACCCCACATTACCGGCAGTGGCATAACCAGAAGCTGCATAAGTAGCCATGTAGTTCCTTTTTAACGTGCTGCTGATTGGCCGAAAAAAAGAACAGAAGCACGTGAATAGCCAAAGAAAGCCAGCATGCTGATTTACTGTTGAATCGCCACACCCCCAACTAGGACCATTAATTTTGACTAAAACAACCCAAATTCAAATACAAAGTTAACAGTTTTAAGGCCCCCAATACTGTTATTTGAAACATGGAGTGGCTTCTTCATGATTTCAACTTACATAATCTGCAAAAAAACGAAAATGACTAATGTTAAAAAAAAAAAATAGAATAAAAATTAAAAAAAAATTGTTTACTCAACTTGCACCAGGCCGACTTGGTTTTCTTGTGGCAGGTCACATATGTGATAATTCAGTCTTATCAGGAAGTCTTTGCCCTTAAACCCCACAGGGAGATTTTGTAATCGAGGGGCATCACCTGTGCAGCAGCAAGATAAATCCCGCCCGGAGTCCAGACACTGGTGGTGGCTGTGACTGATGGCTAAGGCAGATAGAGAATCCATCCATCCATTATCTATACTGCCTATCCCTTTCGGGGTTGCGGGGGGCTGGAGCCTATCCCAGCTACAATGGGCGAGAGGCGGGGTACACCCTGAACCGGTCGCCAGCCGATTGCAGGCAGATAGAGAATCAAATTAATTTATCAATTTAAAAAGACACCAGTGAGATGATAGGCTCATGGTGAAAGTATGTCGCTTTGCGTTTGGATAGATGTGACCAGCTGATGAGGACAACTGATAAATATGGGATGGTATGAGAAATAAGATACAAACCTAAGCATGCAAAAAATAGGAAAGAAAGAAGGAAGTAAACATAATTAGTGCCTCGGGGCAATCGCAACGAGCACTGGTCCCTGCAGCTATCTCATAGCTGCAGGGACCAGTGACCACTATTGTTATACTGCATGTTTTTTCTTCTTATTAGCGCCATGGGGCACTGCAGAGCTCGGCGCGGAGCCCTGAGCCCTATTGTTAAACTGCGTTTTTTCTTTTTATCATTATTAGGGCCTCGGGGCAATCGTACCAAGCACTGGCCCCTACTGCGTGTTTTTTCTTATTAGGGCAATCACGCCGAGCACTGGTTCAATTCAATTCAATTCAATTCAATTTTATTTGTATAGCGCCAAATCACAACAGAAGTTGTCTCAGGACACTTTCCATATAGAGCTGGTACAGACCAAGCTCTTTTATCTACAAAGAAACCAACAATTCCCCCATGAGCAAGCACTTGGCGACAGTGGCGAGGAAAAACTTCCTTTTAACAGGCAGAAACCTCGAGCAGAACCAGACTCTGGGTGGGCGGCCATCTGCCTCGACCGGTTGGGTGAGAGAGGAAGAGCAAGAGAGGGGGAGTGAGACAGACAGACAGACAGACAGACAGACAGACAGACAGACAGACAGACAGACAGACAGACAGACAGACAGACAGACAGACAGAAAAGCAGTCAGAGAGAGAGAGAGAGAGACAGAGAGAGACAGAGACAGAGAGACAGACATGCAGTCACAGTAACAGTGACAGTGGATGTAATAACAGCAGTAGCAGTTTCAGTGGATGTCAGGCAGGGCCAAGGCAGGAGATGCAGCTGAAATCCACAATCCAGATTCAGCCACTGTCCATGGGAACCTGCAAGACGACAAAGCACAGAGACTCCGGGGAAGGAGCTAAGTTAGTAACACGCCGTGGTAGGACATGAGAGCGTGCGGATGGAGTGGGACAGAAGGACGGAGGAGCTCGGTGTATCTTTGGATGTGCCCCGACAGTCTAATCCTATAGCAGCATAACTAGGGGCTGGTCCAGGACAAGCCTGAGCCAGCCCTAACGATAAGCTTTATCAAAAAGGAAAGTTTTAAGCCTACTCTTAAATGTAGAGACAGTGTCTGCCTCCCGGACAAAGACTGGAAGATGGTTCCACAGGAGAGGAGCTTGATAGCTAAATGCTCTGACTCCTGTTCTGCTTTTTGAGACTTTAGGAACCATAAGTAGACCTGCATTCTGGGAACGCAGTGTTCGAGTAGGGCAATAAGGTACTATGAGCTCTTTAAGATAAGAAGGTGCCTGGCCATTTATGGCTTTGTAAGTAAGGAGGAGAATTTTAAACTCTATTCTGAACTTTACAGGGAGCCAGTGCAAAGTGGCGAGTATTGGAGAAATATGATCTCGCTTCCTGTTTTTTGTCAGAACACGTGCTGCAGCGTTTGGGCAGCCTGATAGTAAAGAATTGCAATAATCCAGCCTGGAAGTTACGAATGCATGGACTAGTTTTTCTGCATCATTTTGAGACAAAATATGCCTGATTTTTGCGATATTACGTAGGTGAAAAAAGGCAGTCCTTGAAATTTGTTTTACATGGGAGTGAAAGGACATGTCTTGGTCAAAGATAACTCCCAGATTCTTTACAGTGGTGCTGGAGGCCAGCGCAATGCCATCCATAACTGCTATGTCATCAGAAAGTGACCTTCTAAGATGTTTAGGGCCTACTACTATAACTTCAGTTTTGTCCGAGTTTAGCATCAGAAAATTGCAGGTCATCCAGGTCTTTATGTCATGAAGACATGCTTGTAGTCTAGTTAACTGACTGGTTTCTTCCGGTTTCATTGATAAATATAGCTGGGTATCATCTGCATAGCAATGAAAATTTATTGAGTGCTTCCTGATAATCTTACCTAAAGGAAGCATATATAAGGTGAATAGAATTGGTCCAAGCACAGAACCCTGCGGAACTCCATAGCTGACTTTAGTGAGCACAGAGGAGTCGTCATTAACGCGTACAAACTGAGAGCGATCTGACAAGTAGGATTTAAACCAGCTTAGCGCAGTTCCCTTAATGCCAATGAAATGTTGCAGTGTCTGCAATAGGATGCCATGGTCAATGGTGTCAAATGCAGCACTAAGATCCAGTAAGACTAGTACAGAGACAAATCCTTTATCAGATGCAATTAGAAGGTCATTTGTAACTTTAACCAGTGCTGTCTCTGTGCTATGATGCACTCTAAATCCTGACTGGAAATCCTCGAATAAACTATTATTGTTTAGAAAGTCGCACAGCTGATTGGCAACTGCTTTCTCAAGAGTTTTTGAGAGAAAGGGAAGGTTGGATATCGGTCTATAGTTGGCTAAAACCCCTGGATCAAGAGTAGGCTTTTTCAGTAGCGGTTTTATCACAGCTACTTTAAAGGACTGTGGTACGTAGCCTGTTGATAAAGAGAGATTGATCATGTCTAAAACTGAAGAGTCAATTAGAGGTAATACTTCTTTAAACAGCTTAGTCGGGATAGGATCTAAAATACAGGTAGATGATTTTGATGATGAAATTATTGAAATTAGTTGGTGAAGGTCAACAGGAGTAAAACAGTCTAAAACTGCGACAGACTGAGTAACAGTTTCTACGATTTCTGCGTTTGAAGACAAAACAGTACCTGTTAACGGCAGGAGTCGATGAATTCTGTCTCTAATAGTTAGAATTTTATCATTAAAGAAGCTCATGAAGTCATTACTGTTCAGAGCTAAAGGAATACATGGTTTAACAGAATTATGGCTCTCTGTCAGCCTGGCTACAGTGCTGAAGAGAAACCTGGGATTGTTCTTATTTTCCTCTATTAGTGCAGAGTAATAGGCTGCCCTGGCACTGCGGAGGGCTTTCCTGTATATTTTAAGACTGTCTTGCCAGGCGGACCGAAATTCTTCCAAATTGGTAGAACGCCATTTCCTTTCTATTTTCCGTGAAGTTTGCTTTAATTTGCGGGTTTGAGGAGTATACCATGGAGCTAACCTCCTATGTTTAATTTTCTTCTTTTTTAGGGGAGCAACAGAGTCAAGTGTCATACGCAACGATCCTGTAGCACTATCAACCAGGAAGTCAATCTGGGAGGGACTAACGTTAGCATAAGACTCCTCTGTTGTATTGAGACATGGCATTGAATTAAATACTGATGGGATCATATCCTTAAATTTAGCTACAGCACTATCAGACAGGAGTCTGGTATAAGAATTTTTGCCTACTGGCTGGTAGTCTGGTAATATGAATTCGAAAGTTATTAAATGATGGTCTGATAAAAGAGGATTCTGTGAGGAGACTATTAAGTCTTCGATTTCAGTGCCATATGTCAGAACAAGGTCGAGGGTGTGGTTAAAACAGTGAGTCGGTTCATGTACATTCTGGCGGAAGCCAACTGAGTCTAATACTGAGATAAACGCAGTGCTAAGGCAGTCATTATCAACGTCGACATGTACATTAAAGTCACCTACAATAATTACTTTATCTGCTTCAAGAACTAAGCTTGATAGAAACTCCGAGAACTCAGCTATAAATTCGGAGTAAGGACCAGGAGAGCGGTATACTACAACAAATAAAAGTGGCTGCACTGTTAGAGTGAGAACAAGGCTTTCAAATGAGTTGTAGTCGAGTTTAGGTTTAGGGTTGATCAAAAGGCTTGAGTCAAAAATGGCTGCAACTCCACCTCCTCTGCCGCTGCCTCGAGGAATGTGAGTATTAATATGGCTCGGAGGAGTAGCTTCATTTAGGCTCACATACTCTTCAGGACACAGCCAGGTTTCAGTCAGACAAAATAAATCAACATTATGGTCTGATATTAACTCATTTACTAGAACAGCTTTAGAGGACAGAGATCTGATGTTAAGGAGTCCACATTTAATTCTCCTATCTCGTTGTACTATTGCAGAGGTTGTTCTAATTTTAATTAGATTCTTATGTTTAACTCCTCTTCTCTGTACTTTTGGTTTACTTAGTTTACGTGGTCGGGGGGCAGACACAGTCTCTATGGAGTGTTGGGTGGGTATCTGCTCTAATGGAGGCGCAGAGAAGCGTGTAGGACTGCAGCTCTGCCTCCTGGTCTCAACTCTGAGTTGTCAGGGGTAAGGTTCATAAATAAAATCGGTCAGATTTCTAGAGATGAGAGCTGCTCCCTCCAAAGTGGGATGGATGCCGTCTCTCCTAATCAGACCAGGTCTTCCCCAGAAAGTCTGCCAATTATCAATGAAGCCCACACCGTTTGCTGGACACCACCTCGACAGCCAGCGATTGAACGATGACATGCGGCTAAACATATCATCACTGGTCAGATTTGACAGAGGTCCAGAGAAAACTACGGAGTCCGACATTGTTTTAGCATATGTACACACCGATTCCACATTAATTTTAGTGACCTCCGATTGGCGTAACCGGGTGTCATTACCGCCGACGTGAATAACAATCTTACGGTATTTACGCTTATCCTTAGCCAGCAGTTTCAAATTTGATTCGACGTCGCCCGCTCTGGCCCCCGGCAGGCATTTGACTATGGTCGCTGGTGTCGCTAACTTCACATTTCTCAAAATGGAGCTGCCAATAATCAGAGTTGGTTTCTCAGCGGGTGTGTCGCCGAGTGGGGAGAACCTGTTAGAAACATGAAGCGGTTGGTAGTGACCCGTGGGCTTCAGCTTGGGACTATGCTTCCTTCGAATAGTCACCCAGCCTCCCTGGTTTCCCGGCTGCTCGGGAGCTGTCGAGGGACGGCTAGCCGGAGCTGCACTTGGTCGGTCCGCACCGACTACGGGGGCCTGGCTAACTATAGCTAATGGTTTTGTTTCCATGGTGCAGAGCCGAGCTTCCAATTCACTAAGCCTCGCCTCCAACTCACCAAATAAACTACATTTATTACACGTACCAGTATCACTAAAGGAGGCAGAGGAGTAGCTAAACATGTGACACACCAAGCAGGAGAGAGCTGGAGAGGGACAGAGAGAAGCCATCGCTAGCTGCTAGGCTAAGTTGGTATAGCTAGCAGAGCAGACAAGCGCGTAGACAAATAAAATTGACGGTCGCTAAATAAACAGACTTATGGGTGCTTGAGCAGAACTAATGTTACTCTAGAGTGCGGATAAAAGGCCTCTGTAACAAAACACAGAGCAAATTACACTCAGAGGAACAAGAGCGACAAACGCACACTACTCGTAAGGCAGCAACCAGAAACAGGAAGTGAGACGATACGCTTACCTCAGCACGTCAGCACCTCAATCTGGTCACTGCACCTATGAAATAGCAATAGAAATTTTGAGACTATAATGGGTGTTTATAGCATGGTCAGAGTGAATATTTGATTCTGATTGGCAGCAGGGTGTCCGTTAAAAAGTGTTGTAGGACACCTATAAAAAAAGTTCCGGTCAAATATCCGGATTGTTCTAAATTATTGCACTGGCTCAAACGCCAGTTGGTAACCGTGGCAACAGAAACTCAGAAATTAGGTTAACATACATTATTTCACAGTTTATTTATCACAACAGCAAAACAGTAGACAACATGAGTGATTTTATAGTTTCCTTTAACCTTTTAAATAGTTTGTCGCCTGTCTCTCTGTCTTGCTTACCTGTCTTGCCCTCTGAAATGATACTTTGTATCACATAACATAACGTTAAGCAATCATCTCACTTCCCTCCACTGATTAGGCCTAATATAACAGCTGCAGCCAACCAGGCTGCAGGTTCTGTGGCCAGAGCCGGTTACCTTGGCAAACTTATGATTTTAACGGTAAAAAACAACATTAACGTATTAATAATTGATTTAATATTTATTTCTTTCGTAAGTGACCATGGTATAAGCGGGATAATGCCCTTTGAGGTCTCCATAATCAGAAATGAATGGACGACGTGGAGGCATGAACCATCCGACGCGAAGCCCTCGTCGGGCGTTATCCCTTACATATTGCATGGAATGTTTGTGTCAGAGTGCTTGATGTCATCGGTCAGAGTGGGAGAGAGCCTAAAAGAACTCCAGATTTTTTCTCTTTCCACACTCCTCCCAGCCACAATTTACATTCTACACGCATGATTTTTTCCCAATTTGTTCTGTCTCTCACAATGTGCTCAAAAAATCAGAGAGACTTACAGAATTTGAATTAACAGCCTCAAAGTGCGGCCACATCTGTCTCTGCTCCTCATTGACTCCAATACAAAGATTTTCTGAGAGAAGCAGAACGGACCCCCGTTTAAAACTCACAAGTGTCTACAACATATTATCTGTCGAAACACTGAGATCACACCAAATTGTTCAGGAAGTCCTTACAGCGATGATGGTCTGTGTTTTTTTTGTGACAGGAGCTATGCCCTTAGTAAAAAGAAGTTTATCCAAGTGTACTATGAGTATACTTATTTTTTACTAAAACTGAGGGAGTATACTTGAAGTTGACTTTTTATAAACTATATTTTATATACTTAAGAATAGTATAGTGAAGTATACTTGGCTTATACTAAAAAGGATAAACAACAGTCTAAGACTAAGTACATTAATACTAAGACTTACACTTATACTTTAATACTAAAACTTATACTTTAGTATACTTTTTACGTCTCTCTGCCACAAAGTACTAATACTTAGTATATCTTGTTCCAAGTGCATAATAAGTCAAGTCATTGACTCATGCTTAACATTTAATTTATATATTAATATAATGCTGGGGTTTAAAACTTTTTAGTATGTAGTATGTGTGCTCAATTGCATTATCTTTATGTACCTTCAAATCATACACAAAAACAGAAAAACATTTGACTTGACTTTATTGATCAAGCTAGTCCCTTTCATAAGGGTTTGGCAATGGTGTTATGTACGTAGTGTCAGCTGTTTCAACAAGAACACATTTTGTTTTGATCATGTCAGGCCAGACAGCATTAACAGTTTCAGTTTTTTTAACAACATATACGAAAGTACTTTGTACATTGATTTGTGAATCTTTACATACAGGCCTGTCTGATTTACTAAGTACCTCAACTAAAACACAACATAGTTTGCCACATGAACAAAAAGCAGGGATTTGATGTGAACATGTTTGTTTAAAACTAACCAAGTCATTAATTAAACAAAATGTACCATCTTTCAAGCATGCAGCACTGTTGTATCTTTTCTTTAGTCTGTCATAGCTTTGACTGTGATACACAACTCCATCAACCAAAAAACGGCTGTAAGACCAAAAGCAGTTGCTTAGATTTCCACACAACTTTTCAATGGCAAGCCTATATGACATTTTTATACTTGTTTGCACCGGGGGATGACCCAGACCTCTGACATTTTCATTTAGTATTTCACAATTTTCTGTTTTCCTTTTACTAAAGTAAAGTTCTTCAACAAAAGACTGAACCTCTTCATGTTTTGGGTGGATTGTGTTCTTAGCTCTTCCTGGAAATTCTCTCCACAACAGAAATGTTCTGACAATTTGTGAGGGGACATACTGTGTTCCATGAAAATACTTCATGAGAGTGCCCATATTGGATTCAAATGAAAAGGTTGATGTGGCCCATAATGGCCCCCATTGTTTGACACTTTGAGCAGTGTGGGTTAGCAAGTGGATATTAAAAGTCATGTTGTTTTTCCCATACAGTCTTTGGAACACAATGACGAATTTTTTTTAGTGCTAGCTCTGCTATCAAGATGCTTTTACTCGTTATGGTATCCTGCAGTAATGTATATATGCCAAACACCAGTAGGAACAAATGGTTCCAAAATCTTGCAGGGAGTATGCCCTTCAATACAGGTAGAGAATAGAAAAGGAGAAATGCTCGCCACTCTCAAGCTTTCCAGAACTTCCTTTCAGTCAGTGACCTTGGTGTCCTAGTAATCTCAACGGGTGGTTTGATTTTTTACAAGCCGCCTATCAACTTCATCTATCTCTTTACCCATGTACCAGGGGGAATCATTGTTTGTTGTATCAAACCACAGTGCACACATTGTGTTGATATTCAGGAATGAAGCCATTTATCATTTGGAAGTGTTTAAGTTGCATTAAAGGAGATGGCCCTTTGACTCCATACACTGGCTCGTCAGTTGTACCTGACATTGCATGACTGAAATGATCCCTCTCATTTCTAAGTGGGGGTTCAGGTTGTTCGTATGGATACGATTTACCACCTCTGTGCAAGCAAAAATCACAGCCGTAAAAACCATTGAACTGTTTGGTGTTGCGAAGCAACGGGCGAGCCACAGAATCAGAGCTACAAATCAGAACAAACACTTTGGAAACATGATCGTTTCCTTGTCTGTCTTGCCAGTCAATACCTTCAGTCTCTAATAATGAAGCTTCTTTCACGAATGGTGTCAGCAATGTAAACACAGATGGTTTTGTTGGCCCAAACCATAATGCTGACATCAAAATGTGCCTTTTTCTTATTTCTGGTTCCAGTTCAATTATCTGGCACTGAATTGGCCAAATGCTGCATTTAGAGCTTCTGAACACTGGTGCACCATCGCAATTCCAAATCAGGGTCAAATCATCTTTTCCAAGGACTCCACTGTCACACAATTTTTGATACTCTCCACCAGACTGTATGTCAGTAAAAACACCAAAGGATCTACTTTTTTCAGTAAGACTGACATCATGTTCCTGCAGAAGTTGTTTAATCTGTGCATGAAGAGGAATTACCAGAAAGTAGAAGCCCTTTTTTAAACTTGTGTTGGCATCAAATACTGTGTTGCAACTGGTACAAGGAGAGGGACAGTGGGTACTAATTCCAAGGTATGCTAAACATTTTTCACAATAAAAGTGAACTTCATACTGTGATGAACTTCCAAATTCCTTGTTGAAAAGGTAATGTGAAGGTGGAATCAAACCTGGAAACATTAGGTTGAACATTTTCAGTAAATGAGTAAGTGCTTTGCTTGTTAAATTGTTACGCAGCACATAGGACATCACCATCAATAAAGTTTCTCCTTTTGAAACAGGTGCACCAGGATATAGGGGCTTGTCACCATCTGCTTGGTCTTCAATGCCCCATGGATATAGGAAAAAAAGATAGAAAAAGCATGTATAAATTAGAATGAGCAACATTTAATACAAACCGTGTGTATTATCATCATTATTATTATGTAATATTGTCTCCAAATGTTCCAAATGTATGTAATGTAACAGTAAGTACAGTACTAACAATGTGTTATTGAACCACTGTCTACATACCACTGGAAATTCAGGTTCATTTCCTCTTGTACTCCCCTCCATCACATCTTCGTCATCAGCATGGTTTTCAGCTTCATCAATGGCAGCACCAATCAAGTCCTCTTCAGAATGTGGCAGAGCTTCCTCATTCTATGGGTTGACAAGGGAAAAAGATCATTTGAAGTAATTAATTAAAAGATTAAAGAAAGCATATATACACTACCCCATAGAATGATGCATTCACCTCTGAGACGTCCACGTCCAGTTGGCTTGTGGTTGGTTTCTCAGTGTCAAGTTCATCATCTTCATTTTCACTGCTGGATGTGTTACTCCAGTGGTCTTCTGTGTCAATGTGGTTATTATCATTCTACATGTGAACATAGGAAAGAGATTAAAAACAATGATTGAAATTGTGCAGGCAATTTGCTATAACTTCTGCTTTTTGCTGACAATGTTGTAATTTGTGTACACTTTGGTTTAGGATTGCTCAAAATGCGTGTATGTGTGGTATGAATGCACTCATATATTACAGCAAACCTCTAACTATATGTATTGTAAAATGTGTGCACTGTTGACACTTCAGTGAGGGTGTCACTGAAGGCCCTCTGATGTGTATTTCTATGCTAACAAACTTGGCCTAGTGTATCCCCCACGCCACCCAATGTACCTCCTGGATGTCCATATCCAACAGGCTGGTCGTGGAAGAGTTCTCACTATCAAGTTCATCTTCACTGCTGGAATTGTTGAGTTCTTCCTCTCCATTGGTCGAAGTGTTACTCATGTGACCATCTGTGTTGAAGTCATCATCATGACTGGTATTCTACAGTTTAACAAGAGAAAGACAATGGACAAATGAATAAATTAACTCCCTCTATGTCAAGTCCAATCATCAAATCATAAACAGAGTAAGTGTAAACTTTAATTTTCAGATGACTTCGGTGCTTTCCACCTCAACTGCTTGTTGTGTCATGGGAGAAAAATAAGTCAGTGATCTGGCAAATGACAGGTGCTTATGATAATGTACCTAGTTGGGTAGCTGAAAGCACAATTTAGGAAAAATTCGTAAACTTTAATCAAGCAGGATATGAAGGTTACCCAGATACATGGGGGAATGTATATTGGCAACACAATAATTCCACTGAGACTAAATCTGTGCTTTTGCATATTTACCTGTTGAAGGGCAGAATCCAAAAGCATAGGTGTAGAAGAGCTCCTACTGTTGACATCATCTGTAACTTCTCTATGGGAAGCAGTGGGCCGACTAATGTAATCTTGTGAGTTGTCCTGTAGTTCTGCCCTATCCTGGAAAAGTGGGGTGTTCAAACATAAATGTCAATTACTACTCAGGTCCTTTCATTCTGAATGGGTATACTGAGTGCATAAAATCATCCAGGGTTTCCCACAGTGCTTTTAATTAAGGCAGCCACCTTGACAACAAACACCTCCAACCTTGACTAAGTCCCCAGCAAAGATAAATATTTTGTATTGTAAACATAATTTGGTAACACTTTACAATAAGGTAAACAAAAAAAGAGTAGTTGCTGAGGAACTAATGAGGAACTAATGAGTAGTTACTGAGGAACTAAGGTACACAAAATTAGAGTAGTTACTGAGGAACTAATGATGAATTAACTATTAGTTAATGATCAGTTCTTCAGTAACCTCAGATGAAGTTCAGACAAGTAGTTAGTGAGGAAATAATGATAAACTACCAATAAAATACAGTAGGTACTGAGGAACTAATGATGAACTAATGTGTGAACTAATGATCAGAAGTTCTTTAGTAACCCCTGATCAAATTTCAGAGGAGTAGGTAATGAATGGACTAACTATTAGTTAATGATCAGTTCTTCAGTAAAGTGACACGTCATGAGGGGTTATTTCATCATCATCATCATCATCATCATCATCATCATCATCATCATCATCATCTTTACAAGTAGTTGCTTAAAAAAATCACAGATGGCAGGATTCTTGAGAGGAGTTTTATCTGTACCAGTCACATTTCTAGTATATGTATGTATGTATGATGGGGGTTGTGTGTAAAGCACTACTGATCACACCAATGTTCACAGTACAGTTGTTTTGGTTTCACAGTATTCATTTCAAATATACACATTTACAATGAATGGGATACAGATTTAATGAGGAACTATTACTTAATCATTAGTTACCCTTTTTGTGTACCTATACTAAAGTGACATCAAAAAGAGTAGGTAATCAGTACTAAATCATTACTTAACCATTAGTTACCCTTTCTGTGTACCTTATTGTAAAGTGAGACATCAAAAGGAGTAGGTAATCAGTACTAAATCATTACTTAATCATTAGTTACTCTTTTTGTGTACGTTATTGTAAAGTGTCACCCATAATTTCAAAGGTTGCTTTACAAAAAAATGTATAGGCTGTTTATTTTTTTGTGCTTCCTATCATATGTCACATGAAACTGCACAAACTGCACCTTTCCAGTGACAATGGTCACTATAGTCTCTGATACCAATAACAACCCCACCACCCCCACTGCCACCACCTTGTGTGACTGATTTTCTGCTGGAAATCCTGTCACCCCAAAATATTTTGGGAAGATGCCTTCACATGAGACTGTACATAGTGCATGGGTATCAATTGCCTGTGACAACAAACAGATTCAACTTTTCCTATTCTGCCAACTTCATTGAAAAGAAATCTCACCTGTATTGTAAGCAGCTAGCTGCTAGCTGTGTTCAGATCTTAGACATCAAACATTAAAACATAACAGTTTTAATTCATTATCTGTTAGTTACTTTTACTTTCCATCTGTACTTGGTAGTCCTTGGAATCTCTGTTGTGTCATCCTCCAAATATCTTTTATAAGGTCCATGCCGTTTTGCCATGTTAGCTCTTAATGCGCTAGTTCAGCTTCTTCCAGCTTTAGCTGCTCCAGTGTTGTGCAGACCCGCGCAGGATGGTGTCATGGGATGGTGTTGTTGCACTTCCCGCCCAGAGCCGCCCCTACCTGGCAGCCAATGGGAGCCGCCCACAACGCTTAAACTTAGCGCCCTCGTCTCCCTCGCAAAAAAACAAAAACAAAAACGGTCTCGACTCGTTCAACAGTCTCGGTCAACAAGGAAAGGAGAACGTAATTTCAGCATAAAGATACTACAATGGCATTTGCCATTTATTATTTCAAGGACAGGACTGTGGAAGTTGGGAAGATTTCATATATGAGTACTGATGACCAGCAACAATGTCCAAAAGTAATCACTCAGTGTCCTGAGCTAGAGGAACAAGATGGATGGATGGAGATAAAGTGGAACATGAAAGGCAGAAAAAAGTCAGACGGCCCAGCCTTTTTCCCAGCAAAGGTTTTGATGGTTGGTGGTAAGTTGTTAATTGTATTTGCTTCTCAGTTAGCTTGATAGTTCGTGCTAGAGCACAAGTACCGGTAGGCTACGTTGCGGTATGGCTCTGCCTCTGGGTTAGGCTAACTTCTATCATTGTCAACTACAGCTATGTGGCGGATGAGAAAATTAGCCCTTAATTGTTTTGGCGTTAGATGCCGACAAGGATGGCAACGAACATTCTCGTTTCTCATAGCTCTACTGTACATGTTCACTCACAAGAACAACTAGACAATTTCCCCCTGGGAAATTTTGAAAGGGCCACGGGGGCTACTGCCGGACAATGCCAACAGCTAATGCTAAGCTAACATTAGCATGTCAAATAACACGTTAAAAACATCTGAACTATAATCAGAATGTCTTGAACAATCATTTTAGCCAAGTTTAGCATGTTAGCATTAGCATGCTAACATTAGCATGTCAAATAACACATTAAAAACTTCTGAACCATCACTAGAACACCTTCAAGAATCCTTTTAGCCTAAGTTAGCATATTAGCATTAGCATGCTAACATTAGCATGTTAGCACAACAACCCGACATCAAAAGTCAAACCTCCATGCACCAACAAGTTCATAGGACCTCATGTTAGCATTAGCATGTTAGCATTGTGGCTAATGCTAACAGGCCAACATCACTCATTACCTCACTAACATTTACAACTCACCAGTAATAGGCTAGGCTTTGGCTCATTGTCAAGCCACTGCATAGCTGCAGCTGAAGCTACATAATATGTAGCCACACATATTATGTGTGTGTATGTGGGAGAGAAGTGCTCAGAGAAGTACTGAGGCTCACAGGTTGCCATGGAAACTTGAGGTGGCCTGATCAATGATGTCACCCACTCAGACACAGGTGCAGACACACATGCATTGTATTGGAGTCAATGAGGAGCAGACACAGAAACGTCTGAATTTGGCCTCTGCGCACCCCTCGAACAAACGCTTCTCGACCGAAACTCTTATTGCCGAAATTTTTTCACCATCAGAGCCACAAGGCTTTGCTGTACATGCTGATCACTTTGTTTTTTCACTGGGCTCAAAAATGCTGATTTTACAGCGAGTTAAAAACATAGCTGGCTTCTGTCTCTCCTGTTTTTGATTTGTATTGGACCTTATGGGCGAGGTCAGAGGCGCTCTCCTCGCTCAGAGGCTGAAAACTCAGAAACCGTAAGTCCTATCACTTAGCCAGGCACATCGTGAGAATCAGCGCAAGCGGCACTACAACCTTGGAAAGTTTCACGCGCATAGAGCGACATTTGTGCTTTGGTGGAGCGTGGAAAGGAAAAATTTCTGACACTTTTCAGAGCGTCTCTCCACTCTGGCAGTTAATCCCCTCCACTCTAGCGCGAACATTCCGTGCAATACACACCCATTAAAATCTCCAGCGGTTGCCGTGGTGACGAGTTTTTCGTTTTTCGCGTCTGAACAACTAGTTAGGGCCACGGAGTGAAGCCCCAGCTATTTTTAGCTGGAGGGCAATAGGGCCCGGGCGAATGCCCCGTGGCCCTAACTAGTTGTTCAGTTGGCACCTTTGACTTATTTGTTTTGGTCGCCATTTTTCTTTTTCTGTATGAAGGCAAAATAGGTAGTGAATTTGGCAGAATAAATATACAGTAGATAAGTAATTCAGCTTATACTGTAAGTGTACATTTAATTTTGAACTCTTAAACCTACATGTTTGGCCTATGGTAGTTTCTACAGGGATTTCCATATATTAATCCCACAAGCTTTTAATTTGATCTTGTTTCTTACACAGACAACTACAGTGATCTCTGTGAGAAGAGACAGGAATTCATAAAGGGTGAAGACATCTGGCAAGAAGCAACCAAGAGGAAGAGTAAGCCAAACAGGAAGTGGAAAGATGTGGAAAAGGATCATGAAGTTCCATCAAATAAGGTAGGCACCTTGATAAATACCTTAGCATGACACCAGTTGATTATAAGTGACATTTCTTTATCATTTCTGGTGTGCATAAATCTTAACTCCATAGTTATATGATTTAGGTTTTGAGTTACACATTTTTGAATCTAGTTATGATCCCTCAGTGGTGCAGTTGATTCTGTAAATGCAACTATCATTAACATGGATGTTATTATATATGCCTGTTATAAACATACAAAACTGAATTCTAATTTTGACAGAAGACAAAGAAGTCAACGTGTGCTGAAAAAAAGTCTGCAAACCAAATGATAGAGGAGCTGAAGAAGCAGCTGGCAAACAAAATATCTTCAGAGGTAAAATATTTCTCTATTATGGTAATTTGAGTCAAAGCAGTAATTATGGTGTGGATTTTCTGCCTGATCCTGATTCTGCCTGATATCTGCCTGATTCTTTGATTTCACGTGTTTTGGTGTAGTTGACTAACTCAAATGAGGAGTCATCAGATGAGGAGCAGCTTCCCAGAAACTGGAGTGTGGCACAGAAGAAAGTGAAAGAGCTTCAGAGAGAAATCAAGAGTCTGAAAGAAGACTGTGGGAAAGAGATACTAGATGCTATGAGAGGTATTTTCTGTTTATTAATTCAAGTAGCCCAAAGCAAATTATAACAAATTTTAACGACTGATGATGTGCCTGTACTGATTTCCGAAGTCAGACAAACACTGTGGGTGTGCAGGTCATGCATAATGAACTGAACTTAATAACACAATAAACATAAATTTTCATGTACTCCCATACTGAAGCGTTGAAATCTGAAAAAAGAGACTCACAAATCACACAGACAAACAATTGCTGGCAGGGAGAGCTGGGATCTGCAAAAAGGTCCACACCTGGCTTCAACCTGACATAGGTTATGGCTAATTCAGTCAATCCTGCTTCCTGTTCCTGCCTAATCAGCTCCACTTGCAGTCACAGTCTTCGTAACAATAATGACTAATTTAATGTTTTAAAATGGTCTCAAAACACAGTAATGACACAAAGCTTTTGTTGCCTTGTTTTCATTCCCTTTACAGAGCTTCCAGCAGTAGTGACAACGCTGAAAGAGATCATAGAAAAAAATCACAGTTCAGGTCTCAACTCCTGCATCCACCTGGTCAACACCCACACCAGACCGACCAGTTTTTGCACCCACCTCTCCTCAAGTGTTGTCTGACCCTGATGACATGGTAAATACCTCAAAATGCATTGATAGTGTATGTGTTTATCCATTAGCCTGATGCATCAGCTGCTTTCACTTCGTGCTAAGCGTCTGAAACCCAGCCATACACATTCATTCGCTACACGGTGGGCAGACACTTTATGCTTAAAACCAATCGTGGCTGTTTGGTCGTGACTTCAGCCAATCGCTATTGGAGTAGGATCCTTTGGCGTGGTGCATGTTACGCGCTCAAATGCATCGTTTGAAATCTTTGTTCACTGATTGGTCCGTCACAGTTTTGAGATGGAGTGAACGCAAGCTAATGGCTGGTTGTCAGACGCTTAGCACGGGGTGAAACGAAGTGAAAGTGGCTATTTATCCATGTGGGTTTGCTATACAGTTATCCTCTAGTCTACACCTTTTGATCATACACGTAAGTTAGAAAGAAATCATATTCATCAACTTTTTACTGGATGTATACTTTTCAAGATGGATTAGGAAATGCTATGATGATGCCCCCAAATGTCTCATGTTATGGAGTTAGTCTATAGACTATAGGCCTATGCATATTCACTGCACTGATGAATAGATAGAATTACAAAGAAAATGTTATGTAATTGTTTCATCATTATTTGGTGATTAATATTCAAATATTTTGCAGGTGCCTCTTACGCCAGGTTGTGATGTAAAAGTCCCAAGACTAAAGCTGAAGTCTCTGCGGACTGCAAGTTCAGCATTGTACATTGGGGATCTTGCGGTGCTCATCTATGGTAAAGACACGCTGTCCAACTCAAGTTTGACCGGGAGGCACTCAGGGGCCCACAAAGATGTGGAATCAAAGCCGCAACTGGATAACACCAAGCTTGATGCTATATTTGGTGAGTGCATTTAATTTAAGGTAAAACTGGAATAATAGGGAAAGACAGTTAGAATCAAACACTCACTCACTCACTCACTCACTCACTCACTCACTCACTCACTCACTCACTCACTCACAGTACTACAAATAAAATAAAAAAACAACACATACTAATGCTTCTATGATTTGCACGTGATGTCACCCCCAGCATGCTGCCCATTGTTTTGCCACTCAGTTACCACTCTGTCTTACTCAGTCTAACTGACTGGGGTGTGACGTGTGTGCAATCCCGTTATAACAGTTTTTGCTGATTGCATTTAAGTTCTGAAATGTACCTGATAAACTGTCCTCCCTGCCATGACGTGTGTTAATTGTGGATGGTGAATAAGAATAACATTGAGGTAATGTTTTGTTCTGTATGTGTTTTTTCTCACAGCCCATGCCCAGGCGAAATTCCCTGACACCACCATGCAAGATGTGAGACGAATCATAAGAAAGAAATGCAACAACATAAGCTACGCCAAGCAAGTTAATGAAAAGAAGTCATAAAAGTAGTTTCTATGTACTTCTATGTTTCTATGTTTCTATGTTCTATGTACTGTATTTGGTTCCAAAGGTTAAAGGAAGGACTTTAGTTCTCAGTTGAAGACGCTGTTTACATTTTTACAAGCATATGCAGAAGTTTTGCTTTGCCACTTTTTACAAATAAGGACTTGATCTTGGAGAGACCATTATGTTTACATTTTTACATGCAAATATGCACCTTTTCCTTTCATTTTCTCCATTAAGGACTTGATTTCATAGGTCTTTGTATTTGAAATGTTTGAAAATATATCAAACTTATTTTCAACATTCTGTCTTGTGATTTTGTAAATGCATCACACTCTTGTGTACATACAGTATGAGTAAATTTTAAGAATACTTTAAGGAGTATATTTCAAGTATATAAATAGTAAGCTACAAGTAATATGCCAAGCAAACTTAAAGTAAACTAGTAAAATAACCAAAGTTTATAACAGTATACTTAAAGTATACAATAATACACTAAAAATAGGGACTTGAAGTATGTAACTAGTACAGTGGCAGTATATAGATAAGTGCACTTGTGGTATACTTTAAGCATACAAGAGGGATATACCAAGTACATTGATAGTATATGGATGAGTGTACTTGTATACTTTAAGCATACAAGAGGGATATACCAAGTACATTGATAGTATATGGATGAGTGTACTTGTTGTATACTTTAAGCATACAAGAGGGATATACCAAGTACATTGATAGTATATGGATGAGTGTACTTGTTGTATACTTTAAGCATACAAGAGGGATATACCAAGTACATTGATAGTATATGGATGAGTGTACTTGTTGTATACTTTAGAGTGTACTTTTGCAAACTTAAAATGAACTTCAAAATATACTTTTATAAACTTGAAATGTTCCAATTTAGTCCGAAAAAGTATTAAATTTGTATACTTTTAGTACACTAAAAGTACATGGTCTGGAGTATACTTGCTATACTTATACTTATACTGGAGTATACTTAAAAAAATAAACTTAAGTATACTACTTTTTTGCTAAGGGTGGTTTTGTCATTTGCATCAGCCCAAATGTGAGAGGTAGGTTTTTCATACCCTCTGTAGCCCTTGAATGCATGACTTCAATCTTCCAATCATATGCCCCCAAGGCACTATATACTCTGCCCTGACTTCATTCCCCTCAGTTGTGTGGGAGAGAAGCCAAGGGACAGCAGCTGCAGCTCAATGCCTCCAAAAAAAACAATTACTTTGATTCAAATATTTCGCATTTACCTGGTTCTAAAAATGCTGTTTTGTAACTTTAGAACCAGACCATTGCATTTGTGCTGGGACCTGTAATCTTGTGTGTGCCTAATAATTCTACTGAACTGGTGAGTTTGAAATGTTAGTAATGTAATGAGGCATGTTAGCATTAGCCACAATGCTAACAGCGGCTAATGCTAACATGAGGTCCTATGAACTTGTTGGTGCATACAGGTTTGACTTTTGATATCAGATTGTTGTGCTAATATGCTAATGATTAGCATGCTAATGCTAACATGATAACATAAGGTAAAATTAAATACATTCTAATGGAGTTTGAGATCTTTTTAATGTGTTATTTGTGTTTTAATGAGTTATTTGGGTGGGAAAATGTGACACAATGGGAACGTCTTAATTTAAGGAGGCCATGAAACACTCCAATTCTTATTTATTTCACACAGAATTAAGTATGTGAGTATACGTCTGTGATTTTTTTTTTTTAAGATGGAAAGTGCTTTAACATTTAAGTTTTTTTTTCGTGCTGATCAACTGCTTCAGCAATAGTGTGCCGCCATGTTGTTCTTGTGTCATTAGCTACATCACAAGGTTGGTTGGTTGGTTGGATCAGGTTGGATACGTACCTAGCTTGGCAGTGTGAAGAAAGAATAGAAGAGGGCGAAATTGAGCAGAATTTCGAAGTGATGCCATCACACCCGATGGCATAAGCCTTCGAGCCACTGAGGAGACAAACACCTCAAACACAGCCACGGGTTGTTTTGGAGGAAGAGAAGCTGGTGGTTTCTGCAGGTGCTGAGAGAGTGGGCAACTGACAGAGTGTATTTGTTCTCGGGAGGCGAACGTGGGCTATCTTCTGGGGGATCTTCCCTGCATCACTTTATCCCGTACCTACCAGATGCTCTGCTGCTCACACACGGGACAGTGCACGCTCTGGCCACAGCAGTCAGTTTCCGTTTTAATGACCTAAATGTATGACTTCAGTTGTGCATAGTACTAGCGATCTCTAACAGCTAACCTATCTCTCTCTGCTCTGCCACAATGGTACGGTGTTGTTCTCTTTGTTACGGTGCACAGCCACCTCTTTGCTCCCACCGGACTATGTTGGGCCATCTGTGGACCCTACACTGTAAGATGAAAAATCAAACACAGATGGAGCAGCTTCTGGCTTTGTTTTACGAGTCACCAGGACACCTGATTCTCGTCAGTGTAGTCCTCATTTACAAAGTGTTCACTGCAAACCCTAGCTGCAGAACTGAGAGGGGACTCTGGAGTTTCCGAGCACCTAGCCAGCGACAGAGAACCGATTGCCGCTTTAGTGGCAAAATATGAAATTGTACAGTCTTGCCTTGGTTTTTTACTCTGTAGAATTCATTGCTACAGCCTGGAGCAATTAAAAAAATGATCTCCCTTGCAGTTCTTCTTTTTTTGTGGTTCCATTTTGTCACGGTTGTCACCAGTGGAGTATTGAAAGACCTTGATCCAACCAACTTTGTGACGTCACGCTCTATGCCAAGACAATATGGCTGCACCCATAAACTTTGGGAGTTAATTTATTTTCTTGCAACTTATTAACAATGTTAGGCATTGGCTAATGTTTTGGTGTGGAAAACTTTGCATTAATTCTTGTAAACTTTGTTAAGTGTTGCCTGTCCCTTTTAAACTGGATTCATCAATGGTTTTGTGTTTTCTTGTATCGATTGAAGTTGTCGTACTTGCTTGAGGAAACTGTAAATATGATTTCTACACAGATAAACAATTTTCGATGTTGACTAAGATGTTTGATAGTCGCCAGACTCCATTTAAGAAAACAGTGATTAAAGATGGTGGTAACATTACACAAGAGTTGCTTGTCTGCCACTCCGTTTCTATCTGGTTCGTCTGTGTAGTGGAATGAGTAAAACAGTCTAGTAAGCAAGGTATTTTACAATGTCAAAAAATAACTGAATGAGGCAGTGGTACATGATCATTTAGCTAAGTAAATATAATGATTTATTCATTTATTTTCATTTTAGACACGTTCTTTCAAAATGAATGAATGAATGAATTTTATTTTTCTCATTCCACTACACAGGCGAAGTGGAATGAGAAATGGGCCTTCTCAGTGTGGTAAAATAACACCGTTGATATAAATATTGTGCATGTTCATACATCACTACTAGCACATTTGCTGAAGTTAGGTGCACACACAGAGACACAGATTGGTGATTAGATTAAATCAGATTTGGGGTAAGTATTTCAGGTTAGGTCAGGGCTAGATTATATTTAATTTAGATGGGTTAGGTACAGTGTGAGGGGTCTGGAAAGCATCCCCCCTCACTAAGGTGAAAACTGAACATTGTTGTCAAGTAAGAAAGAATGGAATAATGCAGGAAGTTTGTTATTTTGGTTTGGTGCTTTTATTTTGACTAACTTCTCTCTCTCTGAGGTCGACTTCCGGGGGGTGTGTTTTCATGGAGTGCACACATGAGAATGCAGCCACAGGCCTCCAGCAGTTCCAAATCACCTTGTTAGGTTAGGTCATACCAAGGTGGAAGGTAGAGAGAGGGGAGTGAGTAGGGGAGTTGTTAAGTTGGGCTTTTGGTTTGTTGTTTCTTCAGTTTATTATGTATTTTGGGTTAACCTGTATTAGATTAGAGTTCTTTACATTTTGTACAAAGTAATATTTGACAACATTAAAAGGTATATGTATGTTTTTAAAGAAGTTTGTGTCTGGGGGGGGGTCCCTTGACATGGGTAATGGTGTGGGCCAAATCAAGTAGTGAGGATAGTTTGCAGATGAGGGGGTTTTCTGTTTGATAGTGAGAGGGGGCAGGCAGGTAAGCTTTGCAACAGTGATCTGGGGCCCATTGCACAAAAGTAGGATTAAGACATCCAGGATAAGTGACTGAGCTGAGTTCAACCAATCCAAAACATGAGAGTCCAGGCTTAATTGGTTGCACAAAGACCAAGCCAGGATGAGCAGACGCGGATTCATCAAGCCAGGTAAAACCTATCCTTGATAAGTATGTCCACGCGGCTTCCTCAAATAGACCCCGCCATTGATCACAGATTCACGGATTCACCATGGCAACGAGAGCGGCGTACTTTTCCCCGTTGGAGGCAGAAATCCTCATGGAGGCTTACTAGGAGGTTGTGAGCATGGTCATTTTTGCAGAAAGAGGTCAGGAGATACTCTGTCTTCAGTTAAGGATATTTATTAACACACTGATAAAATAGAGTACATGTACATGGATCTCAGTCTTTTGGGAAATCGCAGTTTGCAAGCAATTAGCTGCAACCACCCGCCAGAATGGAATGCCTAGTTTTAAAAAGAAATGTGCAGCTATCTGATTGGTCAAAACAGGTGGTGATCATCGTGGTTTAGACTTTAGTGCTCCCTCCTTGGTCCACAGGCTGGTCCCAGCCTCTTGGCACACGACCCATCCAATCCATAGGAGACAGCGCCCTGAAAGAGAAGATAGCTAGACCCCCCCCCCCCCCATATGTAAATTATGTGTTACCTGACATGAGATATGTTAAGTTTCGTTTTCTGAGGTTACTAAAGGTCATATTGCGTGTGTGGCTATGTGTGCAGCTTGTAGTTACTGGAGGGCATGTTAGTTGTGTTACCATGTGTATGTAGCTTATAAAGAGATGTGAGTAAATATGTAACTCTAACAAGGTGAAGGACCAAATAAAAAGAAAGGCAACACTGCAACAGTTATAAAACAGCGAAAGAAAATGTGGCAAAGTATTGCAGACCGCCTGAATGCATAAGTAGTGCATAAATACACACTCACTGCTCCTCTGAAACCATCACAGTTACAATCCAAATAGCTAATTAACATTTCTGAAAACGTAGTTGTACTCTCGCACACGCACACACACACACACACACACACACACACACACACACACACACACACACACACACACACACACACACACACACAGCTATGTCAAGAATGTTACTCCATGAGGTTGTGATGATGAGATTTTGTATTGACAGGTTAATTCTCTGGTGTTTTGCTGGGGGATGGGGGGTATGCCTTCCTTCAACTTATCTGTGATCTGGCTGCACAAAAGCAGGATAGTGGAAAGTGTGATATGTTATGGGATAAGTTACCATGGAGATTTATTCTGTGGAGCTAGCCTGCTCCAGACCAGGCTAAATTCCAGGATCTATTTAATCTCATCCCTTATCTCAGTCAGCAGTCATCACGAACGAAATTCAATAGTTATTCCACTGCTCACTACACATTGTTATGACATTCAACTAGATCCACTGTCATTATTTAAACATTAACTCAAAACATAGGCATCATTAATTTCAATGTTAATTAATAACATTAATTTCAATCATGGTAGATAAATGATGATTTTAGATGATGTTGCAATCATTAGATAGACAGTTTCCCATAGACTATATATAAAATACACATCCAATATAAATATAAATATACATCAAAGAGTAACATGATGTTCCTTTATTGAGGATTCCCACGCTAACCTTAGTCCCTCCCAAATTGACTACCTGGTTGATCGTGCTACAGGATCGTTGCGTATGACACTTGACTCTGTTGCTCCCCTAAAAAAGAAGAAAATTAAACAGAGGAGGTTAGCTCCATGATATACCCCTCAAACCTGCAAAATAAAGCAAACTTTACAGAAAATAGAAAGGAAATGGCGTTCTACCAATTTGGAAGAATTTCGGTTCGCCTGGCAAGACAGTCTTAAAATATACAGGAAAGCCCTCCGCAGTGCCAGGGCAGCCTGTTACTCTGCAATAATAGAGGAAAATAAGAACAATCCCAGGTTTCTCTTCAGCACTGTAGCCAGGCTGACAGAGAGCCATAATTCTGTTGAACCATGTATTCCTTTTGCTCTGAACAGTAATGATTTCATGAGCTTCTTTAATGATAAAATTATAATTATTAGAGACAGAATTTGACGACTCCTGCCGTCAACAGGTACTGTTTTGTCTTCAAACACAGAAACCATACAAACTGTTACTGAGCCTGTCGCAGTTTTGGACTGCATTACTCCTGTCGACCTTCGACAACTAATTTCAATAATTTCATCATCAAAATCATCAACCTGTATTTTAGACCCCATCCTGACTATGTTTAAAGAAGTTCTACCTTCAATTGACTCTTCAGTATTAGACATGATCAATCTGTCTTTATCAACAGGCTACGTACCACAGTCCTTTAAAGTAGCTGTGATAAAACCGCTACTGAAAAAGCCTACTCTTGATCCAGGGGTTTTAGCCAACTATAGACCGATATCCAACCTTCCCGTTCTCTCAAAAACTCTTGAGAAAGCAGTTGCCAATCAGCTGTGCGACTTTCTGCACAAAAATAGTTCATTTGAGGATTTCCAGTCAGGATTTAGAGTGCATGATAGCACCAAGATAGCACTGGTTAAAGTTACAAATGACCTTCTAATTGCATCTGATAAAGGATTTGTCTCTGTACTGGTCTTATTGGATCTTAGTGCTGCATTTGACACCATTGACCATGGTATCCTATTGCAGAGACTGGAACACTTCATTGGCATTAAGGGAACTGCGCTAAGCTGGTTTAAATCCTACTTGTCAGATCGCTCTCAGTTTGTACGCGTTAATGACGACTCCTCTGTGCTCGCTAAAGTCAGCTATGGAGTTCCACAGGGTTCTGTGCTTGGACCAATTCTATTCACCTTATATATGCTTCATTTAGGTAAGATTATCAGGAAGCACTCAATAAATTTTCATTGCTATGCAGATGATACCCAGCTATATTTATCAATGAAGCCAGAAGAAACCAGTCAGTTAACTAGACTATAAGCATGTCTTCATGACATAAAGACCTGGAATTTTCTGATGCTAAACTTGGACAAAACTGAAGTTACAGTACTAGGCCCTAAACTTCTTAGAAAGTCACTTTCTGATGACATAGCAGTTATGGCTGGCATTGCGCTAACCTCCAGCACCACTGTAAAGAATCTGGGAGTTATCTTTGAACAGGACATGTCCTTTCACTCCCATGTAAAACAAATTTCAAGGACTGCTTTTTTTCACCTACATAACATTGCAAAAATCCGGCATATTTTTTTCTCAAAATAATGCAGAAAAACTAGTCCATGCATTCGTAACTTCCAGGCTGGATTATTGCAATTCCTTACTATCAGGCCGCCCAAATTCATCGCTGAATATTCTCGCTGCAGCACGTATTGTCCTCCTTACTTACAAAGCCAAAAATGGTCAGGCACCTGCTTATCTTAAAGAGCTCATAGAACCTTGTTTCCATACTCGAACATTGCATTCCCAGAATGCAGGTCTACTTATGGTTCTAAAGTCTCCAAAAGCAGAACAGGAGCCAGAGCATTTAGCTATCAAGCTCCTTTCCTGTTTGTCCAGGAGGCAGACACACAGACACATTTAAGAGTAGGCTTAAAACTTTCCTTTTTGATAAAGTTTATAGTTAGTTATGCTGCTATAGCATTAGACTGTCGGGGGACCTCCAAAGATACCCTCTGTCCTTCTCTCCCTCTCCATCTGCACATTTTCATGCCCTACCACGGCATATTACTAACTTACCTCCTTCCCCGGAGTCTCTGTGCTTTGTTGTCTCATAGGTTCCCATGGATAGTGGCTGAATGTGGATTGTGGATAACAGCTGCGTCTCCTGCCCCTGCCTGACATCCACTGCAACTGCTACTGCTGTTATTACATCCACTGTCATTGTTACGGTGTCATTGTTTCTGTCTGTCTCTCTCTGTCTCTCTGTCTCTCTGTCTCTGTCTCTGTCTCTCTGTCTCTCTGTCTCTCTGTCTCTCTCTCTCTCTCTCTCTCTCTCTCTCTCTCTCTCTCTCTCTCTCTCACCCTACCAGTCGAGGCAGATGGCCGCCCACCCAGAGCCTGGTTCTGCCTGAGGTTTCTGCCCGTAAGAGGAAGTTTTTCCTCACCACTGTCACTAAGTGCTTGCTCATGAGAGAATTGTTGGTTCTCTGTAGATAAAAGAGCTCGGCCTATACCAGCTCTATATGGAAAGTGTCCTGAGACAACTTTTGTCGTGATTTGGCGCTATACAAATAAAACTGAATTGAATTGTCTGCTCAGTAGCATGTTAGCCAATCCAGCTTGATGAAGACGCATTGGGACAGACAAGCACGACAAAAACATAAAATCACTCGAACACACCGACAAAGGCAAACATGTAGACACTGCATTATCAGAATAGAGAGGAGCCGCTGAGTCCACACGCACCACCATCACTACTACTACTCTTCGTTGTTTTCTTCATCATCCTCATCTTCACCTAAGGTCAACTGTAGATTAGGGATGTTCTTCAGTGTAATGCAGTTGCTCTCGTTGATTTCTTTAGTTTCATCTTCTTGTTCGGGCTCAGAATCACAAGTGAGATCGCCATCAGCATAACCTGAAGCTCCATAAGTAGTCATGTGGTCCCCTTTTCACGTGCAGCTGATTGGGAAAAAAAAAAACAAAAACAAAAAAAAACCAGAAGCACATGAATAGCCAAAGAAAGCCAATATGCTAATTTACTGTTGAATTGCCCCCCACACTCTTATTTGAAACATGGAGTGGCTTCTTCATGATTTCAACTTACATATTCTGCAAAATAACAAAAATCACAATTAAAAAAAAAAAAAAAAAAAAAAAAAAATCTATATTTCTTTGTTTACACAACTTGCGCTGGTCCGACTTGTTCCTGGTTTTCTCGTGGCAGGTCACAAATCTAGTCAACTCAAGAGGGACTATGTGTAGTGGGTGGGCACTAGGACCATGCAGGGCGGACAGCCAATCAGGCAAGGCATGGGAAAGGTTAAATAGGCTGATGGGCAGCAGGTGAGGCATGACAGGCCTCATCGTTTGTGCACTCCATGTGACTGTTAAGAATCTGTGGCACTGGTAAACTGGACTGTACAGTTGTATTAACTTGGTTTGATATAATTTGTATTGTTGGGTAATGTAGAGGATGTGAGCACCCTGAGGTAGTTGTATTGTAACCTTTTTATTAATACAGTGGGTCTGCCATAACCTGTGTTACAGATACAAACAAAGTCATGACTTATTTGCGGTGTGTTTCTGTGTTGTATCAATTCACTGGTAGCACAGCCCTAGCGCTCTGCCAGTGGGTGGTTCGTCATTTGTACATTCCTGGTCTCCAGACTCTGGGCCCCTCCCGCTGTGGCCCTCCAAACCTCTCTGGCATTGTTCCCCTGAAGGCTTTCTTCCAGCTTTCTCCTGTAGCTGTCTTTGTCTCCCCTTATCTCCCGTTTCAGCTCCCTCTGCATCTTCCTCAGCTAATCTTTGTCCCCTGATGTAAAGACCCTCTTCTTCTTTCAATTCAGGAAACACCCAGGGTTTGTTGTTTGGGAAACACCGTACCTTGCTGGTAGGCACAGTGTTTTCTACACAAAAGTTAATGTAGTCTGTAATGCAGGTTGTTTAACTGTCAATGTCCTCCCTGTGTCGACTGCACAACACATCCCAGTCAGTGGTTTCAAAGCTGTCCCTCAGCTTTTAGTTATTTGCATTGTATTTCATTGTAAACAAGGCATTGGTAAGAAGGCGCTACTCAATAAATTGATTTAATCACTGTGAAGTGATTCCACACCTCCTGCATCACTACCCTCAGTATAATATCTTTGAGGTTGTTGAACAGCTTCTCCTGTCCATATTAAAAGGAAAAACAGGATAGTATGATAATCAGGCAAACTGGTCTGTCCATAAGATGAAATGTTTAAAAACGTATCACAAATCTCAATGTGCCTCAAGGGGCTCCAAGGTCTGTGTGGCATACATTGCTCACTGTCCTTAGAGCAGCAGGTTTTCTGGTTGTAGACTGGAGCTGGGTAGACTTGGTCTGTCCTGAGACACAAGAAGAACAGACTAAGTTACTTGGAAAACAGGCAAGGAAACAATACCATAATAATATCATAACACAAGGAGAGCTATAAGGCCGAGATGTGTAGTAGTAGCTAGTGAGTCCTCAACAGTCTGGTCGACTGGTGAGGAGATGCTTTTTTTCCCCCGTGGGTGGTGATTATGGATTGACTGCATTTATGGTGGCTGATTGACACAAGGAGCAGGTGTAGGTGAGCCATGATTGCACAGGAACCACCCAGACACACACACACACATGCACACACACACGCACACGCACACACACACACACACACACACACACACACACACACACACACGCGCACACACACACACACACACACACACACACACGCGCACACACACGCGCACACACACACACACACACACACACACACACAAGAATGAACTAACATGAGACAAAGGGACAGTGGAAAAACACAGGCAGACAGGAAAGGAGGAGGGGGCAGTGGCTTCCTAACATTTAATCCTTTAAAAATGTAATAAACCTCAGGAGGAAAAACAAAGGCGAGATCGCAGTCCCATGAGGGACAGACATGCAATAGATGCTTTGTGTACAGAAAAGATCAACAACAAAAAAATCACAGTTTATAGAAATTTTGACAGTACAGACACACTATGCTGATTATAAATCATAAGTGAAGAGTATGGATCCAGGAGTACATTGAGCAACCTATGGTGCCGCCAGAGGCTAAGACATGAACCGCATGACCTCCTCTCACCCAATAGATCTGGAAAGAGGACACACCACATAATCATAGGAGAACCAAGCAGAACACTAACACAAATGGGAGACACAAGCAACTACATAGAGGGAGAGAGAGACATGTAGAATAACATGCAAACTAGGGAGAGAGGGAAACAAGGAGGCTGAATTTGCTGCATGATGATTCTCCAGATCTGAATGAAAATATCCAACAGTCCTGCAATAAATAGAATATATATATATATATATATATATATATATATATATATATATATATGCATATGTATGTGTGTGTGTGTGTGTGTGTGTGTGTGTATATATATATATATATTCTTTCTCTGGGCTTTTCTTTTGTCTCTCATTTTCTGTGTTTGCCTCAGTTAGTCTTGGCTTTTCTGCTCAGGGAGGGGTTCAAACCAGCAGACTGTTCTCAAGTCTTATTGGCTCATGCCTCCTCTCTGCGTCTATGTCACTGTAATGAAAAGGGGGAATTGAGCAGCACTGTGACGTCGCCCCCCTCCACCCATTCACTCTGCCTCTTTCTCTCCTTGCTTCCATCTCCTCCACTCGCTCTGCGACTAACAGTGGATGGTTGGTCATGTGATGTTGTAATACCCAGGGATTTTCTGCCAGGCATTCTCTGTCGGCTCCCTTCCTCCCTCCATCCATTCCTATCTGAGGCGACTTTGCCTAATATTGTGGTGCATCCAGCCACACGCTTAGCTGTCCTTTCAGGAGGATCAGTTGTTAGTTGATAGTAATGTTTAGAATGGCTTTGACAGAGAGTTGAATAGTGTGTTAGAGCACTGTCCTGTCACACACTCATCAATACACACGTTGGAATACATGTGCAGTGGTAAGAGACGGCAGCAAGGACGTGGCAGCATTTGTACATCTGATTGGTAAGTGACACGCTTTACATATGAGTGTTTGAGTTGCTGTTGTAATTTCTGTTGTTATCAGCACAAAGGGTACTGTAGTGTATTTGTGATTAAACATTTCCACTGATGACTCTGGAATGTTTACAATTATAAACACAGCATACTTGTGTGTGTGTTTGTTTGTGTGTGTGTGTGTGTGTGTGTGTGTGTGTGTGCGTGTGTGTGTGTGTGTGAGAGAGAGAATTGAATAGCCCTCCTTTCATTCTGCTTTGACATTGATTTAGTACATTTCTACCAGTTATTGATAAAATGATTATTGTGTTGACTGAAATTAATTTTGTGAAATTTAATTTATGCATTTTATTTTCATTTGAGCAAGTGGGGTGAAAGCCTCATGCCTGTATGTAGTTTGTATTCAGCTATAGTTAGTTGTATTTTTTTGTATTTATGCGCCTTTAGGCAGAATTCAATTAGCAATAGGGCCCAGGTCAGATTATCATCAGCTTTTAAGTGCAACTCTTTGAGTGAAAACAAACAGGATGGTTTATACAACAGCCACCATGGACCATCAGCTGCTGCTACCTGAGCAGGCCACTGGCAGCTCGACACTCAGTGTCACCATGACAACCACAGTCTGGACCAAAGTTATGGAGTGACTGACTGATACTGCTATCCATACAGGCACACCTGTAGTTTGGCTAAAACAGAAACATAGAATTAGAATACACAGAATAGGGGTTCTGTCCTTAAGTAACCTGCTATTTGTCACTAATTATTCTTTGATTTCATCGAGGAGTCTTTGCAGGGCAAAGACTCTAGTGACAAATTTTAGTTCATTCCTATAATAAAAGAGAATTGCCACCCTATAAAAAAGACAGAAAAGAAAGACAAAGGAGAAATAGCAGTTCAAAGAATAGAATGGGCTCCCTGAAAAAGTGTACATCTGTAAGTAAAGACTTACGGATTTAGCATTAGTTATGCCCCATTTTTTCGCTACATCAACAAAAGCACTGCTTTCAGCTCTGCACTTTCCAACCTCAGTTAAGAACCAGAGCACTGCATCAGAGCACTGATAAGCTGTTTTTCTATCCTAGCTTATAGACTGGGCTGGCTGCTCTTAATTTATTTTTGTATTGTCGTGTGTTCTGTTTAGCTCTATTTTAGCTGAACCTATGTTGATTTTGAGGATCAAAAGTGGAACATTTGGCAGTCCACAGGGACTTGTGTGGTTTGTTTTCAGCATAGAGCAATCGTACGTCCTCTCCAAATACTCAAGCCTCTGCTCCCCAACTACCTTCAAAAACTGTGCTGATCAGTCTGAGAAAATGACTGAACTGGAAGACAGGATCACTTTATTGCACCAGATCACAGATCTGATGAGGCCCTGCTTGTTTCTGCCTGCAAACCTTCCTGGGATACCACAACTCCAGGATCTAATGTTATTCCTGTCCTGCCCATTGATCCATCACTGCCACTGAGGGCACAACTGAAAATGGCGAGTTGCTCCACATCATGTCTCCCAGAGGCATGACCTCGGTCCTTGGAGGAAAACAGATTGGCAGATGCTCCGACCACCATCCTCGTCTCCTGACCTAACCTCACAGTATTCAGCTGGGGAGTAGATTCTCCATATTGGAAAAACAGGAGTGTTTTCTCTCTGCATGTCTCCTTCTTTTGCCTGCTGCACAATTGGTCATGCCCCAGTGGCCAGCTGGGCCAAGCAGGATACACCTATATAAGTGACCATTCCTTCATTTCTAGTGCTGCTGCCAGCAGCTTCACCTCAGCATTCCTCTGGGCACAAGGTAGGCAAACGTGAAAAAGGTGCCTCTTCCCACGAGCTACACTGATTGTGAGAGACTCAATTGTCAGAAATAATAGGAGAACCCCCGTTTAATGGTAAACAGACTGCATTTATAGAGCTCTTTTCCAGTGTACCAACCACTTAAAGCACTTTACAACATATTCATTCATTCACAAACACACTCATTTGCTGCCCACAGCTGCCCGCTCTTTCTCAGAAGCGAATTTTCTGGACATTTTACATCATCTTCCCAGCTTGCTAAACAAGTACCTATTTGTGCAGAACATAATTATCTCTGTGGGCTGTAATAAAGCTACAATATGATTTTAACAGGCTATTTACCTTTCTTCAAAGATCACACACCTCCTATTGTTTCCTCCTCAGCTGTTGATAAGACAGCTGAATGTTTAGCTCCGTATAACAATTCATAGGTGTTTATACTGGATTATTTTTACTTAAATGGGTTAAATTCTGCCTCTGAGTTTTTCAAATAAGTCTGTGCAATAATCTTCCACAAATATTTACTCAGCCCACCGGGTCAAACTTAATACCCCTGGCTCCAAGTCTGGGATGGGGAACTTTTTCCTATAAAGAGCCATTTCAATTTTTATAACATCCTTCAAAGGCCATACTTATTAATTGAACACATATATCAAACTAATGTCTGTGATTGCTAGAACTGCTTCTCTTTGGCAAGACTTTGGATGACAGATGGTAGTGATAATTGTCACAGTCCATCCCAGCATTTACCTGTTGCTGCAGATCTTAAGCCACACCCCATATCAGCTCATCAGCACACCGAGCCTATTAGACTCATCAGGAGGATATTTAAGTAGCACTGTCATTCTTTTCAGTTGCCAGATTGTCTATGTGTTATGCCAGACTCTCCAGCATTCCTCGCCAATCTGATCTCCGGTATTCGACCTCGCCTGTTCCTGACTACTCCATCTGTCAAATCCCTGTGCCTGCGGGGGTGTAGATCTCACCACCTTGGTGGCATTAAAGAGGATATTCCTCCTCTGAGAATGGTTTCAACCACGGCAAGTCGGTCAGTGATTTTTTGTGTGCGACCCACTCTCTTCACAGTAACTCCATCTGAGCTGGCTCTCTGCTCAGCACGACCAATGTTTTGCTTTGAGCTTATTGTTTCTTTGCAGCTCAATGATTTTTTTTTTGTTGTAGGCTCATTAGCTGGATCCACATTAAAAGACATAGCAAATGTTCACAGTTCCTTTCATGTTCCAAGTGCATTTTTCCTTGCAACTGGTTCAGTTTAACATGTTGCAAGTTGTAATGTCATTTGAGATTGGTCAGTGACACTTTACATCTGTTTTTGTTTTTTTGACAGTTTCAATGATGCATTGACTTGATATTAACCCTACTGTTGTAGGAACTGCTTATAAGTATAAGCTTATAGTAGCATAACTAGGATCAAAGGCAAGCCTGAGTCGGTCCTAACAGTAAACTTTATCAAAAAGGAAAGTTTTAAGCCTATTATTAAATGTAGAGAAGGTGTCTGCCTATCTGTATCCTGAACGCTCTGGGTCCCATTCTCCTGAAAACTTTAGGAACCATAAGTGTCTGCATTCTGGGAATGCAGTGTTATAGTGGGGTAATAGGGTATTATGAGCTCTTTAAGATAAGAAGGTACCTGATGATTTAGGGCTTTGCTGGTAAGGGGAAGGATTTTAGATTATATTTAAGCAACATCACACGAGACGGAGTGCTGTTGTGCTGAATATCAGCACTGGTGTGATTCGGTTGTAGGCACGAGGCCGCAGGCGCATTGTATTAGCTAACAGTAATAAGCAACAACAGATTATGATTTGTTTGTTTATTTAATCATTTATTTGGCTCCGCCACCACAAATAGTTCCACAACTGGAAGGGAGACAAGGCTGTTGCCAGGCAACACATAAACATTTCCTACACACAAGCTTGCTACTCTGTGTCTGCATATTACCGCTACTTTGTATCATTTACATATATCTGAATGTTACTGCAACAACTGAAATAGGAGTCTGTTGACAGATGCTTTGGTGGTATGATGTGTGTTTCTGATGAGTTAACAGCTCAATCAGACAGCACGTTGCTCCATCGTTTCCGGCTCTCCATAGATGGTCTCCAGTAACTTTTTAGCTAGCTTTCAGATATGTATTTTATGTTCTGCAACACATTTTCTATGAATCAAAATTGGCATGATAGATTGTGTCTGTTTATATAAAGCATCTCAGCTATGCCCACTCACTGCTATGATCTCCTTCGCCTCGAGTCCTCGATCAGACAGTTTCTGTATGGCAGTGGCTCTCAGGTTGTGGTTGGTGTAAGACATGTGTGTCATTTGGGGAACACTGGTATACCAGAAGCTGTCTGTTGCCACTGTTACCCTCCTCGGCTGCAGATACAGGGCCTTTGCATCAGGTGGAATTTTCTTTAGGTATTTTTTTTAGTGACCCTACCAGGGAGAGCACATTTGCTCGCTCCTCATACATAGCGCCCCTCTGGTTTTCTCTCTCTCTCTCTCTCCAGTGGGTCTTTATGATTTTTTGTTTCTTCGTTGAACATCATAGTGAATTATTTTGCTCCATTGTCATCACATTTAAGGATAAATGAGGTTTGAATCTTGATTCCCCTCTTTGCCCCTGCATCCAAAGTGCAACTGAATATCATACCAGACCTTTTTCAGTAAGCCCTTCATATTTTACAGTTTTTGCCCATTGCTTGAACACTATTGACACTTGCTTAGACCAAAGTAACAAAACTAGAAGTTTTTGTTAATTTACCTTAAAGAAAGCATAACCATACTCGAAACAAAAGTGCTGCTTTGCACTTTAGTTGCAATTCTGCAACACACTTGCTCCTGCACACTACACACTATTTCATAAATGAGACATTTCATTCATGAAATCTCAGGGCACCATTGGGAAAACACATCCATTCAAAATACAAAACACACTGGGTAACTGGAAATACTCAGACACATGCCTGAAAATACTTACTTACAAAACTGAACACCAATCAGCCACAAATAGGCCTCAGCTAAGCAATAATTGGCTAATGCTCCTTTTGCAACAAAAATTTGAAGTTCTGTGAAACATACAGTACAGTATAGTACTAATGCTGTAGCACTGAGATGTTACAGTACTGTGTATAGTATACAGTACAGTACTGTAAAGACAATAAAGTTTTGTGAAACATGCAGTGATTATATTGAGATGTTTCAATACTGTGTATGGTATCTACAGTAAAGTACAGTATACATTACTGTAAAAAAATAAGCAGCCAAGAACAATTTGTGGTTGCATTTTCCTACAGAATGACTAGAAGACTTTCTGGGGGTGGACGCAAAGCCTGTTCACTCAACAGCAGGACCTTGTCATTGTAGAAATCAGAGCAAACAATGCAATCCGTCTCCACCAGTTACAGCAACAAATACTTGCGGATAGGCAAGTAATTATCAACATAAATCGAGTAAGCATTACCACTATCAGATGCATCTTGGTAAAGCACAACATCACCATCAAGCAATTGTATAGGGTCCCATTTAGAGTTATATATTCATGTAGATAAAGATAAAGATCTGTGCTATTTAACCATGTAAAGGTGCAGGCTGGAGGTTAAAAAACATTTTTAACAAATTCACATGTTCACCTTAAAAACTTGATTTGTGTCAACTCCGTCAGGCACACTAAAAGTATATAATTATATAATTATTATAGCCCAACAAGAATCTTAAGTTCTGATGTATGTTGTAATAGTGTTTAGTTACTCTGATATGCAATAAAATATAATACATAAACTGAAGGCTTAATTTCACACTGTTGTGAATACACAGATTTTTAAAAATTTGCATTTTCAAACTTTATCTTTTATTTTGCCACTATAGAAAAAATATCCTTAAGTGAATAAGACACCTGAGGATGTAGATCTGATGATCCTTTATTGCTTCAGCAACAAAAACTGAAGAAAGAATTGATTTTTTTCCCCCCAAAATTACAAAAACATACATCTGATCATGCTGATGAAGATCTGACGGTGTTGATGGGAAACGACGGAGTTGACAAAATTGTATTTGCATTTCTGATCTATGAACAAATGTTTTTTTTTTTACAAAAGGAAGTAACAATAGATTAAGAAATAACAACTCCTTATCTTTTACTGAACATATTTGTAATTCAACTGTAATAAACAAACTGTAAATACACCATTTGAAACTAACAAATTGCACCATTTCCAACTATTAAAAAGAAATGTCTAGAAATGTAATTAAGCTCATATAACAATCAGCCATAGGCGTTGCTGCAAAACATAGTATGCTTCAAAACTAGGAAAAGGAACAGAGCAGGAACACACAGGTGTTGAGGAGGCGCATGCATAGGAAAAAAAAACCCACTATGAATTAAAGCATGAATGCAGTCACACAAGGCACTTATGCCTTGAGCAGCAAGCGTTGGACATGCTCACGCTCAATGAAGTCCATCACATCAGGGGCAACACTGTAGATCTCTCTTGTTCTTGATTGGACTGGTGATGCATTTCCCATTAGTTTCACTATGATGTCTTGAACTGGGCAGAAACAGACATCCTTCTTGCCACACTTGAGCTTAACCTTTGCTGTTGGACCATGGGGATGCAGAAATTCCACTTTCACATCTTGATGCTCAGTATTTGCAGCAATGGTCTTGGCTAGCCACCAGTGGTCATCATATACTACTACTAACCAGTCTCCATTATTAAGGCTGCTAACAGTTGTTACTGTCACAGTACCCTCAGGACCTTTCAATGGCTCCTCATCCAACTCTTTCGTCACATATTCCATTTCCAAATCCTCTTACATCTCCCCTCCCATCTCATTTCCCATCTCCTCCCACAACTTCTCTAAAGGTCTCTTCTTTCCTGCCCTCTGGGTATCACTCTGCTGTCCATCTGGGCCCTGAAAATAGAAGGTAGCTGGGCAGAAGCACTGGCAATCCATCATCTTGCTGCAAAAGCAGGATAGTTGTCTGTGGTGGATCCTGTTCTCATGTGCGATGATCTGGTGTATTTGTCTTGTTGAGGGAACTGGTCTGAGAGGATGTGTATCGCATCTTTCCATGTCTTTTTCTGCAATGTGGTGCAGCTGAACGCCCTTCAGACTGTTTGAGACCTTCTCAAAGAATGTGTGTCCGTCTGTCACATCATTTCCTCTCAGCACCAGGCTGTCAGCTGTTCTTTTTACTGTTCCACCAATGCCATCTGGTGTGCCTTTACCGTGGGAAGTGGGGAAGAAGTTCCACATTGCTTTTTTAAACCCTAGTGTAGGTGGAATAGCAGACAAAAGAAAAAAGTTCTTATACTGTTTACTTGGTCCATCAGTCCAAAAGTAAACAGTGGTGACCTGTGGATATTTAGTCTTGATATCTTTTAAGACAGGTTCCATGTGTGTCCAGATTGCCGCAGCATCTTGTCTCTTCGACTTGGACAGTGTGCAAAATGCTGCCTTTTCGCCCTTTGTGTAATACATTCCAGTATGGAGTGTTATCTGTGGCAGATTTTGTCCAAAATGGCAGGCCCGAACTTCAGATTTATATTTGCATCTCCAGGATTCTGAGAAGCCACGTGGACCATTGCCGTACTTTCATCACAGGACTCAATTGTGTTGATGTATGCTTTCTTGTATGTAGCTTTTTTAGGATCTTGCCTGATGACACAATTAATGCCTGGTTTCTGGCTCCGGGGACCAGGACGTTGTTTGTTTTTCTTCATCTCTCTTCTGATGATGTTGTGGAATAGAAGAGCTTTTTTGATGTTTGGATTCCTTATGTTGCTTCCTGATAGCATCTTCTTTGTTTCTGTGCCTGGAGAGTCCAATGGTATTTTATGTGCGTTTTTTTTTCTCAGTTTGTTTCGTTGCTTTTTTACATTCTTAAGCTTCTCTTTCAAAATTTTTATTTCTCTTGAATGCCTTTTTCGTATTTTACTTCTTTCCTTTCTTTTCCTTTCCTGTCTGTGAGACTCTCTGACACTGTATTCTACAATATCTTGATCTTGTGGACTATCTGGGGGGGTGTCTGCTTCCTGCACTGCACGTTCGCAGGACCTCTTCTGTCTGGACCTTTTCTGTGCCTCTCGCCAATACTTTCTCCGATTCCTCTGTGCCCTGTCTCCCATCTTGTCTATCTGTATTACTTTTTTGTCTTGAACTCTCCTCTTCCATCTCTGTCTTTCCTCCACTTGCATAGCCTAATTCTTCTCTGGGTCACTGTTTAATTTTTCTCGTCTCTTTCGTTGGTATTCTCTATTTCTTCTCCTTCGCTCCTCAACTGACTGTCTAGCCATGCTTTCCTTTAATACAAAAGTCATGAAAAGTGTATTTGAATACTATGGAATCAGATGTCCATTTACTTCATGATTGATTGATTGATTGATTGATATAAAATCTTAAAGGTGCACTGTGTGTTCCTACAACCAGATGTTGAAGACATCTACACACTGGCTTGTACAGACAAAATCAATGTCCAGTGGAAGTAGTGGGGGATAAGACACAGCCATTACAATATTCCTAAGAGTATAACACAAAATGTTCAGGATCTCTCTCTGAACTCTGCACGTGTGACAACTGATATAATTGTAACTAATAAGAAGTAGCAGAGAATGATACTGACAGACTCAATTATCAACTTCCACATTGATTTCCTCTAGGAACCCCACTGCAAAGCTGAGCTTCTCTTCATTCTGTGCTCTGAAGCCCTTCTATTATGTCACAGTATCTTGCATCTGATTGGAGGATGTGTCTGTCTTGGACAGATCTGCCACAGAGAACAATGTACTGGAATGTATTACACTAATGAAAGGCAGGGTTTTGCACACTGTCCGAGTCAAACAGACAGGATGCTGTCGCATTCTGGACACATAGCCTATGGATCCTGTATTGAAATATATCAATACTGTTAAGATCCTAGCTTCCTGTCTCTCCGCTTGTGTCTCCTCTCCCTTTTTCCCCTATGTGTGTGTCTGTCTGTCACCCCTGTTCCCGCGGCTGGGCATTCCTGTACCTGCAGCTGGCTCCGCCTCCAGGTGTTCACCTGGAGCACATGTCTTCATTGTTTGGAGTATTTAAAGAGCTGACAGTATTCTCCCAGTCGCCGGATTATTCTCTCGTCCTCCCATGAGTGTGTTCGGTCTACTGGTTGTAAGTACTACGTCTCTTGTTCCATCTCATTTCAGAGAAAGTGTTTTGTGTTCTTCCGTCTACGTTCCAGCCACTTATTGTGTGCTGTGTTTTTTGTTCTTTCACTGTCTCCTGCCGCTTCCACGCGTGCCTCATACCCGCTTCGTCGGAGCTCCTTGAGTTTTCCTCCACTCAGTTTGAGTGCGCCTTTTGTTTATCGTTTTCCACTTCTTTTGAGTGCGTCTTTTGTTTGTTTCCATTTCCCCTCGGTGAGCGTGTTTTGTGTTCTCGTTTTGTTAATAAATTAGTTTTTGATTCATTTAAGTCCTGTCTCCGGGTCTGCATTACTGGGTCCAGTTAGTTATTGGCTTACCAGCCTAACAAATACAAAATTACCACAGGTGCACTTTTCGTCTGATGGTCCAAGTAAAACGGATTTGAAAAAGATTTTTCATCAATCAATCAATCAATCAATCAATCAATCATGTAGACAAGTGCTATATAACTCACGTGCTGGAACGTTTTTAAATAATAAGCAGATAAAAGAAAAATTATTCAATAAAAAGACCACAGCCTGCCCATGCCCTACAAATCATAAGTATATTTTAGAATAATGTAATTGCATGCTATATATTTACAGATGGAGCGGCCTCGAAATTCCCCTCCAGGCCAGAGGCCATCCAGCTCCCAGCTGGCTCCCAGCCAGCTGCCAGCCAGCTACCAGTCCCCCCCTCCTCTTGGGGGTGTGCCCAGAATCCACTATAAACACGCCTCTTCATTCAATTGCAGGGTGTCACCAGGAGATGGCATGTCCCTCACAGGAACACATCTCAAGGGCAAAGATTTTTACTCCACTACATTCATCTGCTTTAGTAGGCTTATTTGTACTTAGGCAGTCACAGTTACTCAACTATTTTACGTTGATTATTTAGATCAACTTAGAAAAATATTTCTCGCACAAAGTCTTAAAAAAGTCTTAAATGTGTGTTTCCATCAGCCTGTTTTAATGCATATTTTCGATTTGCAAACAGAAAATTCCTAAGTTTTTCTCTTACAATATACTGTATGAATGTTTTTGTGATTGTTGCGATCAAAAACAAACAAACTCATGCAGAAAAGTTGTATATAATCACTTCCTATATGACAATAACCGTACTTCACATTACAGAAACAGTCGAAAAGATTCAGTTCCCATCTTTAAAAAAAAACAGTTTTAACTTAAGAATGAGAAGTATCAGCTCAAAATTATAAAATCATGTGGCGGAGATTTGGCGCAGTTGGTAGAGCGTCTGCCCCATGTATGAAGCTCTCTGCAGCGACTATGGGTTCGATTCCATCTTTCAGCCCTTTGCTGCATGTTATCTTCTTCGAAAAAAAAAAAAAAGTTACAAAATCATTCCTGAGTCATAAAAGTGATGTAGCTTTACAAAACAGCCTGTGACTCCAAGAATAAACAGGCTCCATCGGTTTACACAGAGTTTGCTTTTGATAATTATCAACAAAAATGATGACCTAATTTTACTTTACATGCGCTGGAACAGAGACGGAGCTGCAGGAGCAGAGCGCGTCATCTGGAGATTCCAGGGCTCGCCTATGTTTTCCGCAACAGGCGCACGGCTCTCGGCAAAAATAGACCAGGAAGCGGCCAGGAGACAGTCATATTAGTATTGGTTGAATATGCGCTAATTTTTGCGATCGCAAGATTTCCTGGTCGGACTGATAATATACATTTTGATGCATGAGGGAGGTGGGAAAGTTGGCTTATCCATAAATGTAATTAAGTGTTATGGAAACATTTAGTGAAGTCTATAAAGTAGCCAGCGACACAATATTAATATCTGTGGCACAAATTGATTTTTAATTACTGGAGGTACGCGCTCCCCTCAGCCCTCCACCTATTTTACTGGCCATAGCGAGTCTGTGGGACAGTGGGGGCTGGGAGCCTGTTTGGCTGGCGACCATCCATTGAGTGTGAACAAAGGATACATTGTAATGCAAATAATGACTTTTCAGCCAACAACGCGGCCGGCTCGACACTACACATGCCTGACAGAGTGACAGACAGGAGAACATCATGACACCCGTGGTGATGATGCGCGATGTGTCAGTGAAACTATAGGTTTACTCAGCTCTGAAATGTGCCGGCAGTTAATCGCTTCAAATGCACAAATGCAGTGAAGTTCACAAACCACCAACAGTTTATAGAATAGGATGGACAGTCTATCAGTGGCCATTAGAGCAGCTCTCTAATAATTAAAATAGATGTCACACTGTGCGGAAGAGCTTAATAAGTTAACAAGAGATTTGGCCACGACAGCTGAAACAATGAAACAATTGGATTTATACTTTATCCAAAATCGGGGTGAAATATTGCATGCCACGGATTAGATAGATACAGAAATCATCATCTGAGAAATACTCATGATACTGATTTCACTGTTTCTTGGCCGTTTTCATGTGTGTGTGTTAACTGATTGGCCAATAAAAACAAGTAGACTGGCCCATCTACATCGGCCCATTGGCCCTTTATGCCCCACAGCATTGTTTTTTTTTCATGGGTCTGATTGGCCCATTAGGATTATTCATGATTGAATGTAGGTGTCGTGCGGGGATGAGGCTCGCTGGCTGCGGAGGGAGAGTTGATGTTGTAGTAAGAACCTGTCTGCCTGGTCTAACATGATGAAGTCATGTTGAACATTTCCATTTCCCAAAAAAACATTTATTTGAGGTGCAGCGGCACAATATTAATATCAAACACGCGTGCACAACGCCTGACGTAAAAAATGCATTCTTGGTGCGCTTTTGAGCACTATGTTTAGCCGCGACTATAACTTTTTTTAATAGTTACTGTTTATATTCATCGCGTGAACAGTCTGAAAAAAGAGACAGAGACACAGAGAGGAGGACACAGACAGACTGATGAAAAAGATCAGTGATAATTAACTACAGTATATTAAGCCTATGATGTTGAACATCGCAGTGCGCAGTGCGAGCCGTCTGCTGCGCTCCGCAGCCGCCTGTGAAGGCAAACGAAATCTGGAACCTTTCAGCTCAATGACATGACTTTGAAAGCACCAAGTGACTTGTTTTAACGAATTTCGTTAGATTAAAATATGTAGAACTGTAAAATATCACTTCCATGAAGTTCAGTCAGACATTAACAGATCACAGGCTGAAATTGGCATTTCATCCTCCCGTCCCTCCCTCTTCAGCGCACTGTAAATGATTTCTGTCCAGTAATATACTGTACACACACATACAGAAACTGCGTATTGCTGGTCACCGCATCAAATAGCGACCCGCAAATCTAAAATGCGCTACAAACAGGAAACCCACCAACTGAAAAGCAGAGTGACTCCGTGAATCAGACAGAGTATTAAACATTTAACTGTTTAGCAGTTCAGAATGCTAGAAAAACGCGACGCACAACTTCTGTTATTCATGATTCATTTTCTGGGCACAAATCACTCGGCACGTGGAGATGCGCTGGGAGCCTCTCCAAAGGTGGAGAGAGATGTGGAGGAAAAGGCAGGATGGGCAGATGAGCAGATCCAAGAAGTTAGTGAACGAGCACTACAATAATGTGGATGATTAAGCATAATTATATTTAAAAAACTGCACAGGGTTCTCTACTAGACAAGCAGTTTTTCTTACAGCAGTGGAGGCTATGTGCAGATCTAATGAACGACTCAGCAAAGCTGACACGGTAATAATGACTGCTCCTCCTGGTGGACTGATCGAGCAAGTGCAGGTAGTTTCCGCAAATGGAGCTTAGGGGCGTTACGAGTTGGCCCCGCGCCGATGACGTCATCGCGGGGGATCTTATTACAGTCACGAACCCGCCTACTGCAGAGCAGGGACCGGTCACGGACCCGCCAGGGCCCCAGCATGAAATTGGGGGAATTTGGAGGCCGCTCCATCTGTACATTAATGTGCAGATAAAACCCAAAAATAACATTCTATTTCTTTACTATATTCCAAAATAGTACAATATTAGCACATTATGTGGTTATTGGTGGATTTGTCAACTCCATCAGCTTACATGTCAACTTGATCAGTCAACTCCGTCATAAAACGGACGGAGTTGACTCTGACGGAGTTGACAAAATGGCAGGTTTTTTCCCTCTGCAGAAAAAAACACTGCAGCTAGCTAGCTAGTCTTTTGGCTATTGCTAGCTGTCTGCATAATCTCAATAAAATACTTTTACTGAATCCACTATGGTTTCAAAAAAGTATCATAACAGTGAGACGGTGTTGACATGCTCCAGCTGTGACCACAGAAAAATTGGCATTGTTCATTTAAAATATAATAAAATGTCAAACTAACCAGACCATGTGTGGTACTGCTGCATTCACCACAGCCAGGAGAATGAAAAGGGACCCTCAGGGATATAGCTGACCATGCTATTGCCTGATTTAATGAGGGTTATGAAAAAATCTGACGGAGTTGACAGAAACAGAGGACACAACTTTCATAGGCAGATTTCTATGGAAAATATTTTTAGATGTTCATGGTATGCATTGTTCAAACTGTGAGATGCACTGGTCTTCAGGTGAGATTGGTGGGTGGTGTGTTGTTTTGTCCTTCCCTGCCCTTCTTTTCTCTTTGACAAATCCTTTGAAAACATTGTTAGCTGGTATAAACTCTTGGTCCTGTATTATGTTCCATGAACGGCTAACCAGAGGATATAATGATTTAATCCAGCCCGAAGTCCAAGGTAGCTGCAAATGCTGTAGAGCTAGTTGTCCGATTAAGCTGACGTGGATATTTTTTAGATTCAGCCAAGTCTGAAGGCAGTTCAGAGCCCAGATTGTCTTACAGCATTAGCTTCATTTTTGCTCTTCTCTAATTTTTCGAGGTTGGCTGATGTCATATCAGCACACCTGGTTTGCGCTGATGTATCTAGGCCTCATTCCTTCCCTTCATCCTCCTCCGAGTCTGATGACCATTCATAATTTAGATCAAATGTTATTTGTGGAAATATGTCCATATTTGCAGTGCAAAGTTTGCCACAATCTAAGATAGTCAACAACTGATGTAACGTTAATTAACAGTTACTAGAATGCCTGCATAGCGGAGTGATAATGTCAGTAAAAAGTCCCAGTGCTACTACTAAACTACTAAATTACAAAATTGCCTCACAGGTGTACAACTTAATTTTAGCAAGCAGTAAACAAACCAAAAACTAACTCAACAGTGTTTGAGCTTAAATTTTGATTATAATTGTCCCATAGCTTGTGCTAGAAACACCAGCATGAAAAAAATATGTCTGTGTGTGGTGATTAGAATGAACTTCAAACATTGTGATGAGCAGGCCTCATAGAATGATCTTCTGTGAAGTGATCATCATGATAGTACAAAAATCCAGATGCTAATTTAGCTTTTGACCATTTTTGTAAGTGTAAACTATAGACAGACAAACAAAGAAATTTCAGAACTTTCAGTCAAGACATAACACTTCCAATATGCAATTGCTCACCTGGAGGCAAAAAAGTGAAGACTCAACACAAAATGAGTTACAGAATAGATGGGTTAAGAATTTGTCTGACAGAGTACTTACCCAGCCGGAGAAGGAGGTTTTAGCTAAAGGATTGAATTTTGCCATGACACCACAACAAGTCCCAATAGTTGATCTGATCGCTGCAACAGAATCAGCTATAAAGAAAAACAACTTAACAGAAACAGAGGGTGAACAGCTCAGGTTGAAAGTGTCGGCAGCTCTCTCCAATGCTAAACCTCCCCCTTCTAACCTCACCTATGAGGAAAGAAAAGCCATGACATCACTGAGCAAGGACGAAAACATCACAATCTTGCCAGCAGACAAAGGGAGATGCACGGTAATTCTAAACACAAACGATTACCAAGACAAGATTCTTTCACTACTCAATGACAGTAACACATACGAATGCCTGAAACGAGACCCAACCAGCGGGTACAAGAGAACAATCATAGCATATCTGCAAAGTTTACAGAAAGATGGAGCCATTGACCGTTTGCAATATCACCGGTTATACCCACAAGAGTCCGGGCATCTATGGACTCCCGAAAATACACGTATACTTTTTTCGGCCAATCAGCTGCACGTTAAAAGGGAACCACATGGCTACTTATGCAGCTTCTGGTTATGCTGATGGCGGTCTCACTTGTGATTCTGAACCCGAACTAAAAGATGAAACTGAAGAAATCGATGAGAGCGACTGCATTATACTGGAGATCATCCCTAATCTACAGTTGACCTTAGCTGAAGATGAAGACGGTGAAGAATACGAGGAAGAGTAGTAGTAGTGATGGCGGCGCATGCGGACGCAGCGGCTCCTCTAACATGCTATGGCTAACACTGCGGCGGTGGGTCTGTGTTTACATCAAGGATGCTTGGTGTCAAGACGCTGTGGTGAGTTGTAGACACTGTTCACCCCTTGTGGAGTTTATGATGATCAAGTGCCGGCCTCTGTTAATGTCCTGTATATATAGCAGCATTGACAATAAAGTTGACTTGACTTGACTTTCTCAAGCTCCTACTGCTTGAAGACAATGACTTAAGAAGTAAACTATTGTGAATACATCTATTTAGCCTTAGAAAAATGCTAGATTTACTTGGATAATACCAACCCTAATACCGAGGTACAGTACACCACATCATGTGGATAACGAAGGCATGTAACAATATATTGAATCTCGCAAGATCGCAATAAAAATATAGCTTGATGCCATTGTGGGACTGTGATGCTATATTACAAATTAAATGAGAGGACATAATCATAGTGGTCATGAAGACAGTCCCATTAAGCCAAGCACTGCTCAAAATAAATGTCAGAGAAAATGACAGGTGAACGTGCCGATAACGAAAAAGAGACTGATGAAGCTCCTTTAACTTTTAGAGCTGATGTGTGGCAGCATTTCATTTTTCCTGGGTCAAGAACTGACAGTCTCACAAATGCAAAACAATTTGCGAATACAAACATGACCATGTGGCACATCACTGCACAGAGAAGCTCAAGTTGTAACAAGGCAGTGTGAGTGTGAGAAAAAGCTCAAGCCAGGCCAAGTGAGCCTGAAAGAAGCATTTGGAGCCCCATTTGCCCATAATAGTCTGATAGCTGAAGAAATAATATGTATATGTGAATATGTGCATCAAAGACTTAAAGGTGACATATTATGAAGATTTTTCAATAAGTTACATAGGTCTATGATTTCCATAAAACATGTTTCTGAAGCTGTTTGCTGGAAATGGCTTTCAGGGAAAGATTCTCTCTCCCCCCTCTATTTCCCTCTGTTTCAGTCCCTTTCAGAATGTGCTGTTTCTGCTGTCTGTAGCTTTAAATGCAAATTAGCTGCTGCTGTCCCACCCATGTGTACTGTGGTAACGGGGAGAGCGTAGACGACGTAGCCCTACGCGTGTGAAAGTAGCAGACATGGCGGCAGTAAACAGACCGAGTTCTTCAGTAGTTCAGCCGTACATGTTTGAACCTGAATCAAATCCTGAAGGAGGGGAGGCTCCTACAGAACCTCAGAGAATTCAGCAGGACGCTCCTGAAGGGTTAGTCTAGAAGCGTCTTTCTATTTTTTTTCTCTTCAATATGAGGACCGCCTGTACAGGAGAAAGCGTGAGAGGCCCGCATTTCAGACAGTCAATGCTCACACTAGGAAGCACCAATTCTAACTTGTCACATACCAGAATGACGGGGAGAAACCCCAGCTAAAAGCCTCTACCAAGCATTGGCACACAAACGAAACATGATTCATACCCCAAATAGCGTATGTCCACTTTAGCGCATCTGCTGCTTTCACAACGTCACGCAAACCACGCAGGCCTGTTATCATATGAAAACAGAGAGCCTGAAGGTCCTGGTTGTTTACATAAAGGGGAGAGGGTTTCTGGCAATCACTGGGTTGCTGAGACATTGACCAGTCTAACTGCGCTGTTAGTTTAAGCGCTCTGTCTCATTTAAACACGAATGGGCAGAGTATGCAGACGACACTGCTGACCAGCACGACTGACCATTCACCTAAGGCTGAGAAAAAGAAGCTAGCTAGAAAGCACACATTCAATGGTTAAAAAAAAAAAAAAAAAAAAAAAAGGTGTTGTGATTGGTTGAAAATGCTGGTATGCAACGTTTCTTTTTTCTTTAGCTTTATAAATGTATGAATTGTCTTTTTTTATTTGACTGTATCAGTGAACATGTGGAAATTGTGCAACAATGCAGTTAGAGCCTGAGAACATATGCTGCCAGGAAATGCCACAGGTCACAGTAGGGGTGGGTATTTCCAAGGACCTCACGATACGATACACATCATGATACTTGAGTCACGATACGATATGATATTGCGATATCCAAATTTTGCGATACATACTGCGATATTCTACATAGTTCACTGAAAAATGTAAAAGGCCTTATGCATCTTAAAATCTGAGTTGTATTTACATCAGATGATAGTGATAATTCATGGGACAAACTGAGTCAAAACAATGTAATTCAACTTATCCATGCCATTTTATTGTAACTATACAAGTGCAAGTTACAACATATTTGCATGAACAACATGAGCTGAGCTAATATGTCGGGGTGGTGTCGTGCTAAATGAGTTCACAAGTTTGTTGTGTTACCCGATTACCTAATGGGAGCAAAACAGTGTTTGCAAAGAGCGTACTCTTTGTCCAGCTCACTGTGTGTTTCTCCTTTCCTTTGGAATCCAAAGTACCTCCAAACATCTGCCTTAAAGTTCGAGGGCGTCTCTAGTTTAACATTACCAGCCATGCTTGCTTGTTCTTTTCCGGCTCCACTTCCTCACTGCAACTGCCTGGGGAAAAAAAGAGAAGAAGAAGAAGAAGAGTGCCTTGCAGTGAGGTAGCGGTATAGCGACCCCCCCGCGGAAGTCGTACTGGACTTACAACCTGTCTGAAATATGATTTATTAATTGAAAAAATATCGATATTCAAATTTTGAATATCAATATTGAATCGGAAGACAAAGTATCGCAATATATTGCCATATCGATATTTTTGCCCACCTCTAGGTCACAGTATCTTTACCTGCACTTACAGTATGATCGCAGTGTATTATTGCAGATAACATGCCACTGCAGATACTCACCTTATGTTATGCATAACAGGTTACAAGATGGCTGCAGCAGCTGGATGAAAGGCCTCCATGCATGATCCCCTGATGATGTGGTAGCTTGTCCTCTATCAGCATTCTCGTGTAATGCAGTGCATAACAACAGTAGTCCTTGCAGGACACAGTAGCATGGACAGGTGTAATAAAATTATAATTTTATGATAACAGGACACACTAAGGAGTAAAACATGACAGCACTGTTACAGTGTAAATTCAAGCACACTTGAGCAACAGCAGGTAACTGTAATGATGCACTGGCCTATTTAAAAAGAGAGAAGTGACATCAACTTTATCTTACATGTATAGCTATGCCAACAGCTGCATGCAGCATAAAAAAAACATCACTTATAAATAATCTCCAGAGGAAAAAAACGCTTGGAGTGTAAATTGTGCTGGGATGTAGTAGTCTCAATCATACACTTGTTAGAATTGAACCATAAAGTGTGATCACTTTAAGAATATGTTTTGAACTCAGTCTACTCTGAGCATTGGAGGGTAAAGGTCATATAAGAGCAGGACCAGCTTGAGTAAAACCATATGTGATGATGTGTTTGTAGAGGCCCTTAAATGGGGACCCCGGATAGAGCTGTCAATCCATCAATTTGTATAATTAAAGACAGCTGAGTGTTTTAAAGACAACAACATATAGGTGCAATAACATCTGTGATTGGTTGAAGGGTATGGCAGATGTCATCTATATATTTAGGGATCAAGGAGAGAAGGACGGAGATTCGACCGATTCGACCCAGGCTCTCCATCAGACTACCGGCGTCTGATCTGATACTAAGCTTGCTAATAAAAATTCTCTTTAACATAAGCTTGTATCAGCAGAGTTCTTTCTACACCATCGTCACACCATTGCTTGTTTCGATGAGGACCTGAAATAAACATCAAGACCCTGCGGAGTGTCTGTGTATGTGTCGCTTGACTGACCGATTCGCTGGGTTTGCATATGGAGACCATGCTGATTGCTAATTAGAAGCTAGCGGTTAGCATTAGCTTGTGCTATGTGGCAAAACACTTCTTGTTTAGTTTGTGTAAAACTGCAAAATTAACACATCTCAACATTTGTGAATGCTGGCATCTCCCTGGAACATGTATTAAATCATTTGCAAGATCAGAAACGTGATGTAATGTACCAAAAGCTACAGTAGCAGTGAGCTAACGTTTGATGGCTGAAGTCGTAGTCTCAAAGCTAGCGGTTAGCCTTAAATCATTCTTAATTGCAAAACACACACGCTACAACACGAAAGAGTTTGCGCTAATCTACAAACGAAACACACAGCTAATTATTTGTATACTTACATGTCCCTCCTCTGCACATAGTCCACACAAAGCTGGAAGTGAGCCCTCCTTTAGAGAAAATCTCCCGGCTAATCCTGCCTCCTACTGACCGAGGTTGGAGAAACAGTCAGCCTCAAAGTGGTTAGCACACAGCAACAGGTTTTTTCCAACTGTAGTGGGGACGTTGCCTTCAAAAATTCAATTCACACCACTGTTTGTCCTCTGCGGCTGGTAGCCGATGGTGAAATTTGTACTCTACCCTGCCCCCTCCTCCTCTGGTACAGTAGTTTCTGGCTGGGCTCGTGATTTCCCATCTTGTTTTCTGTATTTATTTTAATTTTCCTTAAACTTGAAAGTTTAAATTTTTGGTTGAATTGGACATCTAAAGACATATTTTATGGACAAACATTTAAAAGTTGTGGATGACCTTTGCGACCTCTGATATTTCACGGATACACTCTGCACTGGCCTACTGACAGAAAAAGCCTGCTTCGGCCTACCAACAGAAAAAGCCTGCTGGCAGCTAAAGCTAATTAGCACCAAGATGCCTCTTTTCTCCACAGATGACCTCTACAAACTTCTGCAGCAGGTTGCAGTGTTTGACACTAAAGTCCAGCGTCTGGAAATAAACGCAGAAGTGAACGGACTTTGTGGAAATGACAGCACTTTGCCACTGACTCAAAACAGCGGACTGGAGAATGCTAACGTCCAGCTAATTAGCTCTGATACAGATCCCTCGAAACTAAAGGGCTGTGTACCAGGTTATAAATCTGCCAGCATTAGTCCTCCCTGGAATGCTCTTGGGGCAAAGCCCAAGAGTAAATCAGCTGATATGGGGAGACGTCCAACAGGCAGAACCCAGCGCCCAGAGATCTGTGATGCGACAGGCTGGCCTGCGTTATCATCCTACTCAACACCTGTGCAGAGTAAGACACAGCGGTGGATAAAAGCTAAAGGGAAGATGAGCAACAAAGCTCCCAAACCAGCTAGTGTGCAGTTACAAAATCGGTTTGCTCCACTACTGCAGTACCCTGGATCTCCAACTGAAAACCTGGATAACTTCCCGGACTCACAGAGAAGGGTAAGGCCCGACAGGAAGTCAGAAGCTAGAAAGCTACAAGGAAAGCTACTGACTGGTCCTGAGACTCTGATTGTTGGTGATTCTGCTATTAAAGATGTGGGAAGAATGTACAGCAGAAACACAAAAGTGCTGTGCTTTCCTGATGATACAGTCTCCAACATGACCGACAAAATCCTCAGTATTGTTGCAGAAATTCCAACTCTGAAATACCTTGTACTGCACGCAGGGGCAAATGATATTGTGAAACGACAATCTGAAGTGCTCAAACGAGATTTAGGTAAACTGCTAAATGCAGTGAGCTCTCTGAATGCTGAAGTCTTCTTCAGTGGGCCTTTACCACCAGTCAGAGGAGGAGGAGAGAGATTCAGCAGATTGTTGGCAGTAAACAGATGGCTTTCAACTGCATGTGATGTCCACTCAGTGCATTTTATTGACAATTTCAAGTTTTTCTGGGACCGCAGACATTTTTTCAAAGGAGACGGACTTTCCCTAAACAAGTCAGGAGTAAAACTTTTTGCCTCCAACCTATCTTTCTTCCTGCGTCACACTGTTCCCACTCCCAAGGACAAGAGACAAGAGGAATCCAAACAAAAGCAGCAAACACCAAAACATGAAGGAGAACCAACTCTCCCCCCGCCTGTGTGCTCTAACCATGAGGGATGCCAGAGCAAAAAAGCAGATGCCTCATGTCCTCCACCAGAGGCCACTGCTCGTGAGGATTCACTGACTCCAACCACTAAAACTCCACCGAGGTCACCATCTCCAACTGCCCAAACTCCATCCAACTCATCATCTTCACTGGGTATCCCATCACCCTCCTCCCCCCTACTGGAGTTTACTGACCAAATGAACAAACTTGTCAGTGCTGGTATCAGGCTTACTCCTCGCCCATCTGGGATCCTGTCCCCCCAAATTCCACCCCGCCCCCTACAACCACCCTGTCCCCCTCCACCACCACAGCGCCGACGGGCACCACCTCCACCCCTTCCACGGCTTGATCTGAACCTACTCCAGTCCCCTAGTAAGAGCCCAGCACAGCCACCTAATTGTGTTGGTAACTGATGTGTTCTGGGTCCAGCTTTTAAGGCAAATGTTATGCCTGACTTTTCCAAGGAAAAGCCAGGGCCCATTGTGCCGGAAGCTTCATTGATTCATGTCTCCTTAGGTAGGAGGAGAAGATCGGTCCATCTCTCCAGAAACATCACATCATCGAATTTAACATGTATTCCATGTCAGCCACAGTATGTTCTAAAACATGGGGATGTTGGACTTTTTAGCACATTTAACTTAGCTCTTTTAAATGTTAGGTCTTTGGCAGGCAAATCATTCTTAATCAATGACTTTATCATCAAGCATAAGCTTGATTTTATGTTTTTAACTGAAACTTGGTTAGGACAAGATAACAGCACAGCAGTTCTCAATGAGTCAGCCCCTCCGAATTTCAGTTTCATAAGTGAAGTAAGAATGCATAAGAGAGGAGGTGGAGTCGCCATTTTGTTTAATGATAGCATTCAATGCAAGAGAGTCTCTTATGGTCATTTTGAATCTTTTGAATATGTTGCCACTCAATCAAAGTCTCCCTGTCGATCAGTCTTCATAACCATCTACAAGCCCCCAAAATACAATGCAAAGTTTTCTGATGAGTTTGCCAATCTACTGTCTGTTGTTTGTATTGATTTTGACTGTGTTGTGTTAGTGGGTGACTTCAACATTCATGTTGATAATCTCAAAGATGGATGTGCTAAAGAACTTCTAAACATCCTGGAACATTTTGGCCTATCTCAGCACGTAACACATTCAACACATAACAAAGGGCATATATTAGATTTGGTTATCTCCAAAGGGCTTAATATCTCTGAGGTTATGGTGACTGATGTTGCTCTTTCTGATCATTACTGTGTGTCATTTAAAATGGCCACACCTGCTATTCGTAACAAAAGTGGAACAGAGGTAATCAAAAAGCGTTATATTAATGATAACACCTGTGCAGTCTTCACTCAGTCTTTTACACCATCACCAACACTGCCCTCAGCATCAACTGATGACCTTGTAAATAGTTTCAGTTCCAAAGTTATGACTATTATTGACTCCATCGCTCCAATCAAGACCAAAGTTTTGTCAGGAAGGAAAAAGGCACCTTGGAGAAACACCACTGGTCAAAGTCCAGAAAAGAGTCTGCAGACAGGCAGAGCGCAGGTGGCGAAAAACCAAACTCCAGGTTCATTATGAAATTTACAAAAATAGTCTCCACACCTATAACCATGAACTAAAGAAGGCAAGGCAAGCATTCTTCTCAGAGATTATCAACAGAAACTGTAATAATGCCCGCACTTTATTTTCTGTTGTGAACAGACTGACAAACCCCACAGCATCAGTCCCTCCTGAGCTGCTGTCCAACAAGTCATGCAATGATTTTGCAGCCTTTTTTACAGATAAAATTTCAAGGATAAGACAAACAGTGTGCAGCTCCAACTCAGGCAAAATGATAAGTCCATCTGTGCCTTCTTGTTCTCCAGTTAATCTAGCACATTTTAACCTTCTAGATCATACAAGGCTGACAGAAACTGTATCACAGTTAAAATCCACAACATGCTGCCTTGATACTCTGCCAACAAACTTTTTTAAAAATGTTTCTTAATTGCATAGCTCCAGATGTGTTGCAGATAATAAATAATTCTCTTCAGTCCGGTCAGTTTCCCCAGGCCTTGAAAACTGCAGTAATAAAACCTCTCCTAAAAAAGACTAATCTGGATGCTTCAGTAATAAGTAACTACAGGCCAATATCAAATCTTCCCTTTCTAGGAAAAATTATTGAAAGGGTTGTTTTTCAACAAACGCATGCTTTCATGATGCAGAACAATCGTTTTAATGCATTTCAGTCTGGATTTCGTCCACACCACAGCACTGAGACTGTACTTATCAAAGTTTTAAATGACATACATCTGAATAATGATGCTTCCAAAACCTCAGTCTTAGTATTATTAGATCTCAATGCTGCCTTTGATACAGTTGATCATGACATACTTCTTGACAGACTGGAAAAGTGGGTGGGACTTACTGGCACTGTACTACACTGGTTCAAATCCTATTTACAGGATAGAGACTACTTTGTGTCACTTGATGAGCATGTGTCTGAACGAAAAAAGATGATGTGTGGGGTGCCACAAGGGTCCATTCTCGGACCACTTCTTTTCAATATCTACATGTTGCCCCTAGCTCAGATTATGGAGCATCATAATATTTCTTATCATACTTATGCAGATGATACACAACTTTATATTTCTGTGTCATCACATGACTACAGTCCCTACTTTCAGTGAGTGTATTCATCAAATGAATGAGTGGATGTGCCAGAATTTTCTTCAGCTTAATGCAGATAAGACAGAAGTGATTGTTTTTGGCCCCAAAAATGAAAGGTCAAAGATCAGTGCTCAACTTAACTCCATGTCACTGGCAACAACAGATAAAGCCAGAAATCTTGGTGTAATTATTGATTCGGACCTGAATTTTAACAACCATTTAAAGCTGATTACCAAATCAGCCTACTACCACCTGAAAAATATAACCAGAATCAAGGGTTGTCTGTCCAAAGAAGACATGGAAAAACTTGTTCATGCATTCATTTTCAGTAGGTTGGACTATTGCAATGGAGTCTTTACTGGCCTAAACAAAAAATCAATTAGGCAATTACAGCTGATTCAAAATGCGGCTGCACGAGTCCTTACAAACACCAGAATAATGGACCATATTACACCAGTCCTCAGATCACTACATTGGCTTCCTGTGAGTCAAAGAATAGACTTTAAAATCTTACTGTTGGTCTATAATGCATTAAATGGTCTAGGACCAAAATATATTCTAGATTTATTGAATCCATATGAAGTATCCAGACCTCTCAGGTCATCAGGGACAGGTCTATTGTGTGTTCCCAGAATCAGAACCAAACAAAGTGAAGCAGCTTTCAGTTATTATGCTCCTCACCTGTGGAACATTCTCCCTGCACACCTGAGGTCTGCACCAAGTGTCAGCTCATTTAAATCAGGGTTGAAAACATTATTATTTGCTACAGCTTTTACTTAAAGTAAATGTATTTGCTCAATGGTTTTAATCATTTTAAATGCTAAATTTAAGAATTCTTTTCCTTTAATTGTATTTTATTTTTATTTTTTTGTTCTCTTCTAATCAAAATGTATGATTTTTATGCTCCTGTAAAGCACTTTGAATTGCCTAGTGTATGAATTGTGTTATACAAATAAATTTGCCTTGCCTTGCCTTGCCTCATATTTACAGCCAACAACAGAAGACTGGGTGTGGTGGCTCAACATGATGAATCCTGACACTGTGTTTTCGATAGCGAAGTGGCGGATCTGTGAGAAGGTGGCACTGTATCTGGTGGGTGGAGAGACACCGGGCAGAGGAGTAGGGAGTGGTGGCTGGTGGGTGGGAGCATGCAAAGATCCAGGCTTGTTGCGTAACAGTACTCCCTGAATTCTTGGAATGAGCGAGTACATCACTATCTGTATCTGTATCTGTTCAGCCATCTAAATTATCTGTATCTGTACTTGGAGTGGGTGTGGTTTAACCGGAAATGGGTGGGGCTTAAATTGGTACATTATTTTAAGTCTGAAATTGATATGGATTGATCAGAAGTTGCTATATTTATTGTTTATTTGACAACTATTTACAGAACAGCCTCAAAATTGAGATTCAAATCAATGTTTTTGATCACAAAAGTAAGAGAACTATTTACAGAACAAGTTTCTTTTTATTAACTCAGAACATGAATATTTTTAAGTGCATGAATGAATACAACACATGCAGTAGGAAACTATGAACTACTAAGTATGCATGAACAAGAGTTGTCATACTCAACACAACTTCCTTTTATAATTTTTTTAATGTCTATGATCAAACTGTCTACCTACCTAACGTTCTTGGCATTTTTTTTCCCACATGAAGTTAAACAGTGTTGATTAAAATGTGTGTGTGTGTGTGTGTGTGTGTGTGTGTGTGAGTGTGTATGCGTGCTATGTAACAGTTAAAATATCTACTGTAGTCAAAGCCTATAAAAAGCCTATATACAATGGTATATAAAGCTGAATTTGTAATATTTATAATATTATATTTATTTTTATGAACTGCAGTGAGAAAGTCTCACTGCATGCAGCCATAATAACAATATTAATATAGGCTACTTCCGTTCCGTGTTCCGCTATATGTGTGTACATGTTTAAATGGTCTGTAAGACTGCTTATTTTTTAATGATCTGTGTGAACTTGGTGATTCATGCAAACATTCAGTGATGGCAAACAGGGAAATAATAAGTCAGCCTTGTTCACTGTATTCTTCTCAAAAGTACTGCGTTCAGTACGAGCAAAGTTTTCCAACTGACTTTATATCACCAGCCAAACTAAAAGCAAGCAGATGGTAATAATAATAATAAAAAAAACGACCGGAGTCAAGGCAGTGACCGACGCGACACGAGCCGTTTTCAGCTCTGTCTTGTCAGATGCACCACGTACGTTACGAAACAAGTTCACCAAGTAACTTTAAATATCATACAAACCGAAGCAGAGGCGAGCTGAAGAAAACCTAAGGAGTATTAAAGAGGGCAACATGAGCTAGAGTCTAGCCAAGCACTGGGAGATCAGTCACTGTCCGTGTGTGCGACAGTGGGGCACGTCTCTGCAGCCAGAGACTTGCCCCACCTGTTTGTGTAGGGAGGGGCGGGCGCTGTGTGTGACTGGCCAATCACAGAGCGTGAAGACAGTCAGTTACCCAATGAGGATTTTCCTTCAGCACGAGCACGGATATTGATGAGTTTTCTCGTATAATGTTCGGACTCGTCAAAAATGCTTTGTCTGTACCAGATATTCGTCTGAAACGAACAAATGACTTTTGTTTTCTTTTGAAATTGGAAGTTAGACATTTGAATGCCTCCGTCAGTTCATCCTTGTTGCTGTTTATTAGGCTGTTTTCTGATTGTTTACCCTGACCTGCATCTTACCTGTTTAACTGTTTCCTGCAACCTACCTGTTTTTTTTTCTTCTTCACTAAACCACTGAATCAACCTGCTGTCTTGACTGTTTGCATTTTGGTTCAATTCTGAATTTCCTGAATGTGACTGTGCAAACCAAAACACAGACCCAGCAGGCAAGTAACTCTAGGAGCTTAAGGAGGTGTGCTCATGTTTGAGATACTGCACTTAGCCATCGAAGGCTTCTTGGATATTAAGGGTAGATTCTTACACATTCTAACTTGGCAGTAATTACCAGCCTCAGAAAAATCCCTTCCTGGGTTAACCTGATCCCGGGCTTAGCATGGAGCCTTCTAGCCTCTGGACTTTTAGCTTCCAACCTGTTTTTTCATTTCAGGTTTTTCATTTCAATTTTATTTGTATAGCGCCAAATCACAACAGAAGTTGTCTCAGGACACTTTCCATATAGAGCTGGTACAGACCAAGCTCTTTTATCTACAGAGAACCAACAATTCCCCCATGAGCAAGCACTTGGCGACAGTGGCGAGGAAAAACTTCCTTTTAACAGGCAGAAACATCGGGCAGAACCAGACTCTGGGTGGGCGGCCATCTGCCTCGAGCGGTTGGGTTAGAGAGGGAGAGCAAGAGAGGGAGAGTGAGACAGACAGACAGACAGACAGACAGACAGACAGACAGACAGACAGACAGACAGACAGACAGACAGAAAGAAATGCAGTCAGAGAGAGAGAGACAGAGAGACAGACATGCAATCATAGTAACAGTGACAGTGGATGTAATAATAGCAGTAGCAGTTGCAGTGGATGTCAGGCAGGGCCAAGGCAGGAGACGCAGCTGCAATCCACAATCCAGATTCAGCCACTGTGGAACCTGCAAGACGACCAAGCACAGAGACTCCAGGGAAGGAGCTAAGTTAGTAGCACGCCATGGTAGGACATGAAAGCGTGCAGATGGAAAGGGACAGAAGGACAGAGGAGCTCGGTGTATCTTTGGAGGTCCCCCCGACAGTCTAATCCTATAGCAACATAACTAGGGGCTGGTCCAAGCCTGAGCCAGCACTAACTATAAGCTTTATCAAAAAGGACAGTTTTAAGCCTACAGTTTTAAGCCTAGCGACAAAGACTGGAAGATGGTTCCACAGGAGAGGAGCTTGACAGCTAAATGCTCTGACTCCTGTTCTGCTTTTTGAGACTTTAGGAACCATAAGTAGACCTGCATTCTGGGAACGCAGTGTTCGTGTGGGGCAATAAGGTCCTATGAGCTCTTTAAGATAAGAAGGTGCCTGGCCATTTATGGCTTTGTAAGTAAGGAGGAGAATTTTAAATTCTATTCTAAACTTTACAGGGAGCCAGTGCAGAGTGGCCAGTATTGGAGAAATATGATCTCTCTTCCTCGTTTTTGTCAGAACACGTGCTACAGCGTTCTGGAGCAACTGGATAATATTCAGCAACGAATTTGGGCAGCCTGATAGTAAGGAATTGCAATAATCCAGCCTGGAAGTTACGAATACATGGACTAGTTTTTCTGCATCATTTTGAGTCAAAATATGCCTGATTTTTGCGATATTACGTAGCTGAAAAAAGGCAGTCCTTGAAATTTGTTTTACATGGGAGTGAAAGGACATGTCTTGGTCAAAAATAACTCCCAGATTCTTTACAGTGGTGCTGGAGGTTAGCGCAATGCCATCCATAGCTGCTATGTCATCAGAAAGTGACAAGGAACACAAACACCTGAGGGACGCTCTAAAAACTTGTGGTTATCCCAGCTGGTCTTTTGTGAAAAGTTCAGCCGCTTCCAGAAAGAACAGGGTGACAGAGGAAGAAAAGAGAGACAGACGGCATAACATTGTCATTCCATATGTGTCTGGTGTATCAGAGAAACTCAGGCGAATCTTTAACAAACACAACATCCCGGTATATTTCAAACCTGGGAACACTCTCAGACAAAGGCTGGTGCACCCCAAAGACCGGACACCTTATACTCAGAAGAACAATCTGGTGTATGCAGTCCAGTGCAGTGAGGAATGCACAGACTTATATATTGGGGAAACAAAACAGCCACTGAGCAGACGCATGGCACAATACAGAAGAGCTAACTCTTCAGGTCTAGACTCAGCTGTTTACCTGCATCTCAAGGAGGAAGCACACTCCTTTTAGGATAAAAATGTGCATATTCTGGACAGAGAAGACAGATGGTTTGAAAGAGGAGTGAGAGAAGCCATCCATGTCAAGGTTGAAAAACCATCTCTGAACAGAGGGGGAGGTCTGAGACACCACCTATCTCCCACATACAATGCTGTCCTTTCATCTCTTCCAAAGAGATTCAAAAACTTAGCCTCTGAAAATAAACAACATAGCCATTCACACATGGCTCAAGGAGCCTCACAATGACAAGAATGGGACACTAACGAGGCAGACGACTGTCGTTGACACCCAAGGGTCGCACCCTACCCCGCCTTAATGGGGGATTGTTTGCCTCACAATAGAGTGATACTATCCTTGGTTTTGGGGGTTGGCCTCACTCAGAGGATAAATACTTGAACCTAACACCATTTCATTGGACTAGAGCTGTCCTATCTAGTCCGGTGCACATGAACTGATGAAGCCTGCTCGGATGAGAGGCGAAATGTCTTCCAAGACAAACTGACAAAGTCCAGTTGCGATCGATTGAATGCCCTGAAGCTTACAATGACCTGGATGAATGAGAATATTCACAGGCATGTCCTGAAGACATGCCTGTAGTCTAGTTAACTGACTGGTTTCTTCTGGCTTCATTGATAAATATAGCTGGGTATCGTCTGCATAGCAATGAAAATTTATTGAGTGCTTCCTGATAATCTTACCTAAAGGAAGCATATATAAGGTGAATAGAATTGGTCCAAGCACAGAACCCTGCGGAACTCCATAGCTGACTTTAGTGAGCACAGATGAGTTGTCATTAACGCATACAAACTGAGAGCGATCTGACAAGTAGGATTTAAACCAGCTTAGTGCAGTTCCCTTAATGCCAATGAAGTGTTCCAGTGTCTGCAATAGGATGCCATGGTCAATGGTGTCAAATGTAGCACTAAGATCCAATAAGACTAGTACAGAGACAAATCCTTTATCAGATGCAATTAGAAGGTCATTTGTAACTTTAACCAGTGCTGTCTGTGTGCTATGATGCACTCTAAATCCTGACTGGAAATCCTCAAATAAACTATTATTGTTTAGAAAGTCGTACAGCTGATTGGCAGCTGCTTTCTCAAGAGTTTTTGAGAGAAAGGGAAGGTTGGATATCGGTCTATAGTTGGCTAAAACCACTGGATCAAGAGTAGGTAGGTTTTATCACAGCTACTTTAAAGGACTGTGGTACGTAGCCTGTTGATAAAGACAGATTGATCATGTCTAATACTGAAGAGTCAATTAGAGGTAATACTTCTTTAAATAGCTTAGTCGGGATAGGATCTAAAATACAGGTTGATGATTTTGATGATGAAATTATTGAAATTAGTTGGTGAAGGGTTAGGGTAGGTTTTACAGGAGTAAAACAGTCTAAAACTGCGACAGACTGCAAGTCATTAGCCTGGGAGCCACCTGATGTTGCTCTTCTTTAAGTAGGGATAAGCCTACTAAGATTTTGGTAGAAACTTTTAGTTTTTTGACTCCATCCCTGTCACATTCATCCTTCTTTTTCTTCTTCTGCTTTTATTGGCAGGCGCCATTTGCATGTCACTAGCTAATGTTCTACATATTGTAACCTGCTGTAACAGAGGAGAATTGTATAAACTATGCTATGCCCCATCAATTGTTTTTCTTTTTTTAGAAAGGATAAAAATGCGGGAGATTAATGGGAAGTATTTCAACAGGAGAATAGAAGGAAGCAGTGTAAAATATGGGAGAATCCAAGAAAAAAATGTGAGGGTTGACACATCTGCAGTAATGCTACATCTAGACTGCAGGCACAAGTGGCCCAACTCCTTTTTTGCTCGCATATGGCTCAGATCTGTTTTTGTTTTTCTTCTTTCTTCTCATAAAAGTGTGAATAGTGCAAATCACACTGAATCTGATATTTTCAATTCTGATTTGGCACACTTTTATATGTGATCCTAAATCAGATACTGGTCTGATTTATTGTAGTGAAACCTCAGCCTGAACAGTTACATTGTAATTGGTCACTGTGACCTTGACTTTGACTTTTCAAAATCTAATCTCGCATTCACCAGGGTCTTGCTGCAAGACTTGTGGAGAGAAATAAAAAACATACTTTAAATCATTCAGTCAGATTGTTCAATATAAACGGACTAACAGTTTAAATGATGAGAAATTCTTGAGCTTGTGCAGCTATATTTGTGACTTCAATTCACAAGACAAGATAAGATAAGATAAGATAAGATAAGATAAGATAAGATAAGATAAGATAAGATAAGATAAGATAAGATAAGAGGGGGGTTTGAGTGTGTGCTGGTGTGAAAGAGGGTTGCTTACAATCAGTCCCCTTTTATTGCATCTGGGGGAGCATTCACCATGAATTAAGAAAACACTTAATCCGTATGTTGCATGAGTGTGTGTCACTTCAGGTGCAAACTGCAAAATTGGAGAACAAAGTAGTTCATTTGGAACACCTTGTTTAATTTGTGAAACTGCTGCTCTCAAAAGTCCATGTGATGGGAACTAAGGTCCATTTAGTTTCTTGACTTGCTAATAGCTGCCATGTGATGAGGATTAAAAGATTTACCCATCTCTCTCTCTCTCTCTCTCTCTCTCTCTCTCTCTCTCTCTCTCTCTCTCTCTCTCACACACACACACACACACACACACACACACACACACACACACACACACACACACACACACACACACACACACATGGCCTTTGCAACCATGACAACAGCCATAATAATGAGACAGCCCCTTTGTGGAGCAGAAAGGAAGGTGGGGACAAAAGACAGCATGGAGGAGGGGGTGGAGGAAAAGAAAAATGAAGGACAGAGGTTATTTGGGTGAATGACCAGGAGATATATAGGAAGGGGAGAGATGCAAAAAATACATAAAAAAAGATGAGGAATACAAAGATGTCCAGTATTTCATGGAAATGATGGAAGCAAGAGGGCAGAATATGGTGATAGCAGTCTCTATATGCAGGACACTGTCTTGTTCAACCTCCACCCAGGATGTTAAGGCCTCAGCATCAACAATGTCAGCAATCTTCACCACAATCTCCACCAAACAGTACCTTTTATATCCACAATAATGCTGATGTGTTTTCAAACCATAATGAGGGTTTTTTGCTTATCTTTGGTGTGTTACAGTGGCATAGATGACGTAGGGTTGGTGGGTTTTGTAAACCCACGGGCCCTCTTGTGGTCAAATTTTTTTTTTTTTTTTTTTAAATGTAATGTCGCCGCGGTTGACCCACGCAGCTGCAGGTAGCTCGGAGTGTAACGTCAGACTAGGAGCAGCCAGGCCAGTGACGACACGGGGCCGAGCAGCAGCACGGCCACAGCAGGTAAACAAGCACTGTCTGCTGTAACACTGCGCTATCATGACCTCAGACTTGAGACTAGGGTTGTCACAAGAACCGACACTACCGGTAATCTGAACGTGACCAAACCTGGATCCGCTCCAGCTGCTTGGTGTGGCCACAGCCACAGGTGAAGCCCATAAGCATGACACGCCATGTGTCTTTCTCCAGTCAGTGGTCATGGGAACAAGACGCTCTGACGGTGGTGCGCATTTAGACCATAATACATCCATGGTTTGGAGCAGAGGCAAACAAATGTGTGTGAATATATAAAACAGAGCTGAAGAATGAAACAATAAGTTGTAGTTCAAGTTAAGTTCATTGCAAATGACCTGCACCGGGCCTATCCGAACCTTGAAAAATTATTTAGGATCTATCTGACTGTTCCAATAAGCAGTGCACAGGCAGAGCTTTCAGGCACTTTCAGTCGCCTTAAACTAATTAAATCATACCTGCGCTCAACGATGAGTGAGTCTCGTCTCTCAAACCTGGCATTACTTTTCATTGAGAGAGACCTTACTGAGAGGGCTAACTTTAACGATGTTGTTGAGACATTTGCTACGATGAAGAAAAGAAAAACAAAGTTCTAGGCTAAGTCAAATCGTGGCAGAAATGCAAAGTTCTCAACTCATTTATTTTTTATTTTTTCAATAGCCCTTTTTGCTGTCATGCAGCTGCACTTTTATGTTAACCAACATTTACTGAAGTTATTCTTAGATTTCTATGCCTGGTGGTGCAATGGCACCTTGAGTTGGTTATTGGAGCCAAGTTTTATTTTGTGTATTGTATTGGGAAAGTGTTGATATGCCCGTCACGGGAGTATAATGGCACCTTAAGTTATTTTATTGTAATTTTATTTTGTGTATTTATTTGTATCGGGATTGTGTTGGGAAAATGTTATTAATGTGTTGTTATTTATGTTATGGTGGTCATGTATGTCATTTATTTATTTATTATTTTGCCTGTTTGTATAGGGTCTGGGGAAAGGGTGGGAATGGATAGCAATAAAGCAAGGCAGTTATTTCAATTCTAATCACTGTCATGGTGTATTCCTGGCTTACTTATTCCTTACTTTTTTGGCTTTTTTCTGTCCTCTATTCGCGTGTGCAATGTCGGGCCCCTTTGACCTCAAAACCCATGTGGAATACAGCCTAGCTACGCCACTGGTGTGTTATATATCTTTTATATGCATGTAAAATACAGAGTGACAATAAAAAACGTAAAAATGACTCCACCAGACTGTATTGACAGTGAGGGCAAGAAACGGTAGAAGCTCAACTTATGTGGCTACACCCACAAATTGGGAGGGATGTCAGACTTATGTAATACTGAGTGACCGCCAAGAGAAACTGTGAACATGAAGCCTCATCTGAAGTGGCAGGGTTCTTCTTCGTGGGCCATGTTCATCAAGCTGGTGTTCGGCAATGCCTACCACCTGGTCAGAATCTGGGAGGGAGATGAGTGGAAATACACCCACAGGGCACTATGAGTACTTGGTCTCCAGAATGCCCCAGCCGTTTTCCAAGCCCTTGTCAGCAACATACTGAGAGACAAGCTAAACAAGTTTGTCTTTGTTTATTTGGATGATATTCTCATCTTCTCCCAAACCCAAAATGAACATGAGCACCACTCACCCTCTGTCACCTTCCTGTGGTACATCACTTACCTCAGGGGCATTAAGATGGATCTTGCCAACGTCTCCACTGTGATGTCCTGCCGGTCCCCACCTCCAAAAAGAGTTAGAACGCTTCGTGGCTTTAACTTTGTTAAGTCTTATCATCCTGGCTCATGTAACGGCAAATGAGATGGCACAGGCTGTAGAGCACTACTTCACTCATGCCACATCTGGCTGTCCACCAAGGACCTACCCCTCCAGGTTGAGGAAGCAAGCTGGTGTCGTGGAATGTGAAGGCCAAATGCACAAATCACAATCAGGCCAAAACACTCAAAATCAGCTGTCCAATTGTTTCAGAAAAATCCTCTTAAAAAGGTGTCCAATAAAGATCTGCAGGAGTCAAAAGTCTGAGGAGCAAAACACTTTATTGCCAGCAACAAAGGGGAGTACTCAGAAATGCACAACAGGCAATCCTGGTAAATTCCAAGAACTCCAATTTACAATGGTCAGTGCTCTGTCTTTTATACACTTCAGCTAGGTGTTTACCACGCCTCTGGGGGCATCTTTCTCTTTTTTGTAAGTTACTTCTTATTTTACACCATTAGATCATCTCTGGGCGGTCGCTCTGGCCTTAAATCCTGTATCTTTCCCAGGTTTGCATTATTACGTCATAGGTGCATCCCAATAATGCATTCTTTTTATTTTCTCTCTATTCTTTCCAAATCACACCATTATCCTTTAGGCCTTTCCATACTAGAATAAAAAAAAGGTTTACAAGTTTATTGCAGACACAGAATGCATAACATAAAGCATAAAGGCATTTCAAACAATAGTTTGGTCATTAAGTGCACATAAAGTGATTATGAAAACGTTCAACCCATCAGTGATTATAGTAAACACACTATTATAAAGAATACATGCTTTAAGGTTACTTTAAGACAGCGAGTTTATGTTAGGTCACACAGAGTAGCCTGCCAGAACACCTGCAAGGCCACAAGGTGGATCACAAAATCTCAGACTATGAGCATTCTTCTTCTGTCATATATCCATGATCACTCTGTCACAGTGTATCACAGATTCAAGCTCAGTATATCAGCTGTGGCTAGGTGTCATTCTGGGGGCAGTGCATCACAGTATTACATCTTCATCAGAGCTACTATAATATCAGGCTCAACAAATCTATCTTCTTCAGTCATTTGCTACCATTGATTATAACACTATATTCTATTTCTCCAGTGAATACATATCATAATCACATATCTGTTAGAAAAATTTATACTACACTGGCGCCACAATTCATCACACCCTTTACCATCCAACGTGTCATCAACCCCACTGCAGTGAGACTCAGCTCACCCCGGTCCATGCGCATCCACCCCATGTTCCATGTCTCCCACCTGAGACCCTGTAAGGACAGTCCCTTGGCCCCTGCAGCACTAGCTCCACTACCACAGTGTATCATTGAAGGAGGTCCAGCATACACTGTCAAGAGACGTCTGCGCTCTCGCTGACAAGGTCAAGGAATCCATTACCTGGTTAACTGGGAGGGATACGACCCAGAAGAAAGATTCTAGGTGCCTACCTGGCACATCCTGGATCCCGACCTAATCAACGACCTTCACCAATGCCACCCCAACCAACCCTCCATTGCTGGGACCTGGAGGAGAGGCAGGAAAGCGCAGTCCCCAGAACCATCAGGCAGTGAAGAAGCAGACCTGCTGAACCTTGCTCCATGTTTTTGAAACTGTCATTGGTCTGTTGCAGTTCCAAGGCAGAAATGTTCAGCCATAGCATTTACATCATCATCAATGACAATCACAAATAGCATATGAGACCCGCCATGAAAAAAAATTTGAAAGATTTTTTTTAAAAATTAGTGATTTTCTTCTTTTTTTTTTTTTTTTTTTTTTTTTTGCAAAATATGTAAGTTGAAATCATTAAGAACCACTCCATGTTTCAAATAACAGTACTGGGGGCCTTAAAACCATCAACTTTGTATTTGAATTTTGGTTGTTTTAGAGGAAATTCTCAGTCCTAGTTGGGGATGTGGTGATTCAACAGTAAATTAGCATACTGGCTTTCTGTTCTTTCTTCAGCCAATCAGCTGCAAGTTAAAAGGGAACCACATGGCTACTTATGCAGCTTCTGGTTACGCTGACGCCAATCTGATTCTGATTCTGAACCCGAACTGGAAGATGAAACTGAAGAAATCAACAAGAGCGACTGCTTTACACTGGAGAACATCCCTAATCTACAGTTGCCCTTAGCTGAAGATGAAGACAATGAAGAAGACCCTGACCTCTGTGGTCATGAACTCCTTTGAGCACCTTGCACCTTGCACCTTGTGCAAATTAAACCCGGCACATGCTAAGGAGTTACTCGACCTCGGCCTACTCCGGAGGCCCATTTTGACACCGACCCACACTACTGCAGCACACCCGCAGAGGAAGGGCAGCAGGCAGTGCGAGAGGAGGCGGAAGCAGGGAAAGTGGGGGGGTATCCGGGCTGGGCTAGTGGCGAATCCACACAAGCCAGCTATGCCATCTATTGTACTCGCCAATGTATGCTCCTTGGACAACAAACTGGACTATATACACCTTCTGAGATCGACCCAGCAGACCGTGAGAGAGTGCTGTTTCGTTGTTACGGAAACATGGCTCAATAACAGCATACTGTTATGCTAACAGCATACTGGACTCCGCTAACATGCTACAACAGAGCCCTCATCGAAGGAGGTAAGACCCGCGGCAGTGGGGTCTGTGTTTATATCAGGGATGCTTGTCATCAAGACGGTGTGGTGATTTGTCGACAGTGTTCACCCCTCGTGGAGTTTATGATCATCAAGTGCCAGCCTCTGTTAATGTCCTGTACATATAGCAGCATTGACAAGAAAGTTGACTTGACTTGACTCATTCAGCTCATTCAGCAACAGACTGATCCATCCCACTGCACCACAGAGTGACAGAATTTATTTTATTTTATTTAATATTAGAAATAAGTATCTACATTTGCTCCTTCTAACTCTTAAGTATATGACCTTTCTTGTTTTTCATTTTTATTCAGGGGCTTTTTGTAACAAAAGAATTTCCATTTCCATTTGATAACCATTGTTCAAACTACTACAATAGTTTCTGTCCTGTGGGCAGATACCAGATGTCACTGATAGCTAGACCAGTAGGGGGTTTGACTTATGTAAAGGAGATGCAATGAGCAGCACCTGGCTCCCCTGGTAGGTGAGAATCTTTCAGGCTGGATTTCTCACTAAACTAGTTTGAGGAGTGCCTACATTCAGATGGCCACATCTTCTTCAAATATTTTTCTGATTTCCATGTGTTAGACATCGTTGGAAAGCTTAGAAACTACACTTTCAGAATCTGTAAATAACTTAAAATGCCCCTCGGAAGACTTGTTGCGGGTTTTCTTGTGGCTGGTCACATATGTATTTTTATATATATATGTAAACATATGGACATTGTGACAAGGTTAAAATTTTCCTCAAGTTGATGCTGTCTCATAGCTTGGATATGAGTGCAGATGGTACTAAATAAGGAGGATACAGGATAAAAGAAAAAAAATATGTGTATGTACATTGTGTACAGATATTTGTCATAAAAATACGACTGCCCATAAAAATACTACTGCCAATATTCTTGTGAAAACAAAAACTACCAATGTTGAATTGCACTTCAGAAATGCTGTTGCACAAAAAAAAAACCATTGAATTGCTCAGGTCTACGTATATCCTCCTGAGACTCAGCCTATTCATTTGTGTCCTCTGTAGTGGACATTTGGTTTTGGTCTGTATGTTTTGACTCATTTAAGCTGAGCACACTAAGGCTATTATGACTACTACTGGGCAACTAAGGCCTGTTGTGCTCAGTAGAGGATATCCTGTCCTTTCCAATGATATCTCATGTGTTTGGGTGGGATTAAGGCAACTTTGTTTTCATACTGAGACAAATTGACTATGGTGGAGTTCAGTTAAACTCATTGTTTGGAAAAATAATAGCAACTTTATGAATGTTCAATAATGTCAATTTTGTTCAGCAGTTCAACAAAAGATACAGGCCAAATGTTCAGTTTAATTTAAAAAATGGATTGGCATTCTTGTTTTCTTGTCAGCCTATTATGATTCTGTTGTGTTATGCTAAAATCGTTGCCCACTACAGTGGACATGCTGTAAAATCAAAATATTTAGAAAAATTTTAAAAAGATTTTTATAAAATTCTAAGTTGTGAATTGTTGTTTTAGCTCCAAAGAGGCAGGAAATCACAAAAATAAAATAAAATGAAAATAATAAATTGAAAGATACTTTTTTCCTTGGTTCTTAGGAGGATATGTACAATATGTACATTTTATAAAAATAATGTTGCCAATATGGATAATAAATACAGTGTTTGTCCTACTACACTGTTGAAAAAAATACAACAAGAAATTAGGAATTGCACAAGATGTCATGGTATTGCACCAGATGTAGTGGATAATGTAAGCATACATTAGCATAAATAACAGTAGTGCAAAAACCAGTAGGTTTATGATGTAGAAATGGGAAAAACTGCATCAGCAGAGTACTACATTTCATGATGCTGGAGTTAAACAGTCTGACAGCTGAGAGCCAGCTCTCCTGACCAGTTTGTTAAGTCTTTAACTGTCCCTCTCAGTGCTTCCACAGCCCCGGCAGACCACTGTGTAGAAAACTGTAGATGCCACCACAGAGTCATAAAGAGTTTTGAACAATGTCCTACATACTCCAAAGAACCACAGTATTCTTATGAGGAAAAACTACTAATGACATACAGTATGTTGTATTACACTTAAGAAATACTATTGCACTGGAGAAGTACTATTGAAATGCTATTTCGACTGAGAAAAACTATTGCACTTGAGAAATACCAAGACTGTGTATATGCACAATATATACAGTTTTAAATAATAAATAGAGTTATTGCACAGTATTACACAGAAACATACAATTTAGAAATTGCACCAGATGAAATGATTATTGTGATCATATATTAGCATTAACAACAGCAGTGCAAAAGTGGGTTATGATGCTGAATTGAGAAGCATCAACAATATTACAGTATTACATTACATGACCACAGTTAAACATGACCAATGTTAAACAATCTGACAGCTGTTGGGATGAGGGACCTGTGGTAGCTCTCTTTCTTACAGACTGAATGCAACAGTCTGTTAGTGAAGGAGCTGCTGAAGCCCCCTGCTGTCTGCTTAAGACCCCTACTGGGGTGGGATGGGTTGTCCATGATCAGTGTCAACCTTTCTAACATCCTCCTCTCACCCACCTCCTTGATGCTGTCCAGAGGGCAGTCCAGGACAGTCTGCGGTGCCTTCCTTTGGAAATCAATCACTATCTCCTTTGTCTTGCTGGCGTTTATGTGCAGATGTTTCAGTCCACAACAGTCGACAAAGTTGGTTACAACCTCCCTGTATTCCAGTTTGTTCCCCTATGATATGTGTCCAACAATTGCTATATCATCAGAGAACTTCTGGATGTGACAGCTGCCAGTGTTGTGTCTGAAGTCCGATGTGTGGAGGTTGAAGAGGAAAGAGGAGAGCACTGACCCCTGTGGAGCCACAGTGCTGCAAAGTGCAATTGCAATTACAACAAATGCCACATTGGTACGCAGTGTCTCAAGATGAGAAATTGATGGAGAAGGTTGCTGACTGCGTCCTCCACACTGATGTCTGGACGGTATGAAGTAGTTCATTTTGGAACGTGAACTTAATCCAAAATTTTGAATTATGAACTATGAACTGAACTAGTTCATTTTAAAATTTGTGACTAGTTCATGTACAAAGTGAACTTTCCCAACACTGGAGTACAGCGGGGGAGAGCCGAGTGAAGGAGCAGGAGAGCAAAGTGATGGTGCAGGAGAGAGAGATGAGAGTAGAGGAGAAGAACCTAAAGGGAAGCACAGGCTATCAGGCTGGGACCCTAAATGGGTTGAAAAAAATAGCCGGTCCCACTCATGGCTCTACCACACTGAAAATGGTGAGGGTTGATGAACCTTTTTTTCCTTTCTTATTTTTTTTTGCATAATATACGTCAATATTTCTGTTAAATAAATAAAAAATACAAAAATAAATAAATTCAGTTTATTTTCATTGTAGCAATGATCAATAATGCCACTTTACTCCTATAGGAATGTTCTGCCGCTTATGTCAGCAGCATAAGCAGGCACCAAAAAGAGGTACAGGGAAACAGCCATTCATTGAGGCAGGCTGTCAACTTTACCGAGTGGATTACTTGGATAATTTTATTGTTTTATTTTATTTTTACATTCTGCCTTTAAAAAGCAATTTTCAACTGGTCATTCAATAAATAGGTTGTAAAAGTAAAATCTGCAGTCAAGTGTCATTTGTTTACACCGCCACGGCTCCTCCAAGAGCCTGCCCCCGCTGCTGAAAAAAATCCTAGAGGAAACACTGTAGTTAGTGTAAAACTGCAAAATGAATACAGCTAAATATTTGTAAATGCTGGCATCTCCCTCAAATATGCATTAAATCATTTGAAGATCAGAAATGTGGTGTGATGTACCTAAAGCTACGGTAGCAGCTAGCTAACCTTTGATGGCTGAAATCGTAGTCTCGAAGCTAGCGTTTAGCCTCACATCGTTCTCAATGGCAAAACACATGCCACAACATGCAAAAATTTGTGCTAATCTACAAAAGGAACACACAGCTAATTATTTGTACACTTACATGTCCCTCGTCTGCAGGTATTCCATGTAAAGTTGGAAGTGACCCCTCCTTTAGAAAAAGCCTCCCAGCTAATCCTGCCTCTTACGGACCAAGGTTGGAGAAACAGTCAGTCTTGAAGTGGTTAGCACACACCAACAGGTTTTTGCTAACTGTAGCGGGGACATTGCCTTCAAAAATGAATTCAATCCACGCATGATAAAATAAATGACATTTACAAAAAACAATAACAATAACAAAAGATGGTAATGGCAAAAAAGTGATATCATGACTGCTGCATGCATAAGGAAAGTTGTCAATCAACCAACTGGTTGTTTAGTTGTTTAGCACAAACATTACAGAAGGTTTAATAAACTCACTAAAAAGTGTTATATGATGCTCTGCATGCAGACCTTGAATCCAGTTTGTTCTGGATTCAATCAGAAAATCAGGATTCAATCAGAAAAGGTGGACTGGGAATGTTGTGGACCTCTCAAAAACACCTCCTTGGAACATTAACAGGTTCATTTGTAAAAGGTGATTGTATCATGATTGGGTATGGAAGTGACATCCTTGAAAGACAGTTCACATGGATGGGGCGGGGTTCAACATTTTGTGAAGCACATGATTGTGTACAGGATAGTACTCCAAGGCCTTTGGAAGACTTCATAAAACGGTTGTTGGTAAACATTGTCCATTGGGAAATGACAAACACTCCAACAACTGGGCTTGTAGTAATGTTATGTAGAGCTTGAAATGATAATGTGATTCAAGTGTTAAGTATAAGAATTAAGTGTTCTGTTTTTGTTTTGTTTTGTTTTAAATAGTAATAATATTACAGCAGGATGGTCAGTGCAGTGCTTGGCACTATTGCTTTAAAGCAAGAAGATTGTGGTTTTCCCCCAAGACTTTGTGCTCTGGCTTCCTCCCACAAAGACATGCAGGTTTGGTTAATTGGTGACTGCAGGTGTCGAATGGCGTGAAGGTGACTGTGAATGGTTGTTCGTATCATTGTCAGCCCTGTGATGAACTGGCACCCTGCTTCTTGCCCAATGTCCAGTCCCCAGCGATCCTGCAAAGGATAAGCGGCTATAGATATGGATGTACTTGCACGTCATTACTAACAAATTAAATGTGTGTTTACTTCTAAGCATCAGTGTGGAGTGGCTGAATGAGACCAAAACTCAAAAAATTGCAATTATTTACAGGCAACAGTACAACAAACTCACAACTCTGCTCTTGTTAGTGATGTTGTTGGTAGGTTGTAGAGGAGCTAAAAACACAGAGATTGTATGTGCATTGGAAAAACATTGACTGTAAAGCTGTTTTGGAAAATGGCACAATAATTGGTAGTTGAATGTCATTTCATTGCTCAGCATTGTCTTTTGGCAGTGTTAACTGTGTTGGCCATGAATGTGTTTATCGGATTGGCACTTATTGTTTGAATTGCTGCTGCAGTGTTCATGCGTGGGTCTGTTGGAGTGAAATGTCATGTAATACTTGTTGTGTGAGTTTTTGATCCCGCTGTGTCATTTAACTCCCAGTTGCAAGTTGACAATGATACATTGTTTAAATTCACAATAGCGTTTGTTTTCCGGTTGTGCTGTTGATAGATTGAAAGCTGTTGCTTGGGGTAGTCCAGAAATATTGTATGGTTATGTCGCAGTATTTGTTGCTTGTGTTTAAGAGGAAGCGTACAAAATGTCTGATGTCACTAACCATTAAGGTTGCCACCTTTCAGAAATGAAAGTAAGGGACGTCCACCACATTTCCTCAGGGCCATGACCATCACGGGCCCGACTCCCGTGGGGTGGGGTGCCCGCAGCAGTGGTATGTTTTATTTTGTGCCACTGTTTTTAGCAAAGGGGTGATCAGAAAGCAATTAGTCATACTTAAAACTTGAAATACTTTATAACCAATGAACACATTCTTTATTGTGCAACATTGTTGCATGTAAAGTGCTGTTAATTAGGATACATAAAGCCGTAATTACATGTATCCCTGCATGCATCCCTATTTATACAATTCATACAATGAGGAAAATATATAACAAACAATTTGCCTTGCAGTCATCTCCACTGACACTGTCCAGCCAAGGATGTGCCTCTTCCCACTCACGTCTGTACTTTCACAAGCGTTTTTGCTTTTGAGGACGTGGTGGAGTATCGGGTGTAGTGGACATTTTTAAAAGGCGCGGGTGTTATGAGCAGCGCTGATGTGTGGTGTCTGTCTCTAGGCAACCGTGACAGCAACAGCGAGGCAAACAAACGACCGGAGCGAGGGGGCTGGGGGTTCCTGCGTAGATCCCGCCATGACAATTTTGCTGGCCTTAGTATTTCCTGTGTTTTATTTTGTTCATTATTGTTGGATTTAGTGTTGATGTGTGTGTGACAGACATGGGTATTGGACATTTAAGAAAATACAGAACAAATTGCATCCCGTATTGGTTCAAGACGGGACACAACATTTAATTGTCAATTAAAGGACGATTCCGTATTTTACGGGACAGGTGGCAATCCTACTAACCATAAGACAGAGGGCAACGTGTCCATGCCATTGGAAACGAGACATCAAATTTACTGCCAAGGGTCTGGCCTGCCGCTTTGAAAAGTATCAACCAGCGAGAAAATCACAGTGCAATAAAGCAAGCAAACATGAGAAAAGGTTTCAATTGTTTATGGAATCTGAGGAAAATGTTACTGACATGCAATGTGAATTTCCAATTTCATCAAGTGCTATGATGAAGCAAGAGATTAGCATGCACCTTTCTTAAGCTTACCTATACTCCAGGATGAAGTTGAAAAACAAAATCAATGATTTCACACAAAATTACACTCTACTGTGGTTTTACAGAAAATGTGAAAAAATGGCTTATCGATGCTGGTCATCCATATGCACAGCAACCCTATGTTGCACATTCTGAACATGTTGATGTCTTAATCGCGACAGACTCAGAAGTAGGTCCTGGGGGTAATGTTTCCAATATCTCACACTCTAGATCAAGCCATGTAAAAGCTTAATCTCGATCGTCATGTGTCTCTACAACATCCTCTGCATGCATCGAGGCTGAAGCTGAAAAGGCAGCGATAATGGAACGTGTTGCAGCGCTGGAGAAAATATGTTTAATAGAGGCACAAGAAGAACAACTGAGGAGGGAAAATGAAAAGCTTGCATTGGAAACAGAGGTGGCAGTTGCTAATGCTAGCCATTGCATCAAGGAATGGTTCTAGAGTGTCAGATGGAATGTGTTCTTATTTTGAAAAGACTAATGTTTAAACCACCAGTAATCTCAATCATATTGCAGTTGCCTACATTCCCGAAAAGAGGCTAACTTACTTCTTCCCTCCACCTTTGGTTGTTCGTCCAAAGCAAAGGACACAGGGACAGGTTTCTAAAAAAACTTGTCGGTACCAATGCCCAGATACAAGCCGCAAATCAAGTCCAAGAAGCTCAACTGAGGTCCAGCATGCATACTCATGCCTTTGTACAGGGAAACTCAATGTGGCATGTTCCCTCTGAGAGATGACAGTCAAAGGGACATTGTTAATATCATGCAAAAACAAAATGACATTCCTACTTTACTGGTCCAACAAAATCTCTAATCTTTTCTCCCTCCAAGAGAGATTCCAGTATTTAATGGGGATCCTCTTCAGGACCAAGCCTTTATCAGAGCATTGGAAAATGAAGTATAGGGAAAGACAAACAACTTTGGTGACTCCCTGCACTTTCTTGAACAATTCACCAGGGGTCAGCCACGAGACATAGTCCACAGCTGCCAACATTTTCCTCCAGATCCAGAATACACAAGAACTTAACATCTTCACAGAGAGCATTTTGGAAACAAACAAAAAATGTCGTCTGGTCTTATGGACAAAGTTTTCAGCTGGACACCTATTAAAGGTGAGGATGTTACAAGCCTTTGCTCTCTTTCTCTGGGGATGCTGCAGT